>NC_142940.1:37880233-37902130 GCF_046866305.1 Octopus bimaculoides
TCCGTACGCGTGGGACTCGATAAACCATTCGCAGTAAAAGCAGTATATATATATATATATATATATATATATATATATATATATATATATGTTTGTGTGTGTATATGTATATATATATATATGTGTGTGTGTATATGTATATATATATATATAAGAAATCCTCATGAAACTGGAACACCATGTGACCATATTTCTTATGGGTGATTTCAACTTCCCCAACGTCAAATGGCCCGAAGGTCTCATACTCTCAGGAATGACTTATCGCAAGAAAGCACAGGTGGAATGCCTGCTCAACCTCACCAATGCCCTATTCATGGAGCAAACTGTTCTCAGACCAACTAGAGCGAATAACATTCTAGATCTCTGCTTCACGAACAATACGGACATCATTCATGATGTGAAAGTGACGCCGACATTAGTTTCGGATCACAACATAATAGAGCTGTCTATGTTTGGGTCAAAAGAAACCAGAGACATACAGCCTAAAGGAAGCACCCAAAATCTCTCCAATCTGAACTTCCACAAAGCGGACTGGAAATCAATTCAGAAAGAGATCCTCAGAGAGGATTGGCCAAAATGTCTCTCCACACCAGACATTGACATGAAACTAGAATGTTTCATGTCTATTGTGCAAGCCATAAGCCAGAAATATGTCCCAGAGCACAAGGCCAAAACAAATAGGAACAAGATTCCAAGGGAGAGGAAGATCCTCATGAGACGACGGACAAAAGTTGCAAATCGACTCAACCAGCATCCCAAGAATGGCCAAAGGTCCCGCCTAAAAACGACACTGATGGAGATTGAAAAAAGGCGGCAACAATCCTATGTGAAGGAGAGAGCAGACAAAGAAGCCTGGGTTATAAAAAACATTAAGTCAAACCCAAAGGCCTTCTTTCATTACGCAAAAGAAACAGCCTCAGTACGCTGCAAGATTGGACCCCTCTTCGAAAAGGATGGCTCCCTCACAGACATTCCAACTAGGATCAGTGAGGTACTGAATGAGCAATTCAAAAGTGTCTTCACCACTCCATTGGAGCACAGACAAGTGAACAAACCAGTGAACTTCTTTGCTACCTCCCCTATAACCAGTGAGGCAGTTACGATGGAATACATCAACATTAGCGAAGAAGATGTACTACTAGCTATACATGAAGTGGACACAAACTCAACTGCTGGCCCTGATGGTTTCCCAGCAATCCTCCTTAAATCGTGTAAGCATGCCCTGGCAAAACCCCTCCAGATCCTCTTCCAGGGCTTTCTCGCAAACAGAAGACTGCCAAGCAAGCTGAAAGAGGGAATAATATGCCCAATCCATAAAGGGGGAAGCAGAGCAGATGCCAAAAACTATAGGCCTATCTCTCTGACTTCACACATCAGCAAAGTCATGGAAAGGATAATCAGAGGAAAACTGATCGCATTCCTTGAAGAAAATAAATTGCTGAGTGATACCCAACATGGCTTTCGACCAGATAGGAGCTGCCTGACCCAGCTCTTACAACATTACGACTGGGTGTTGAGGCAGTTACTCAACAACTCAAATGTGGACGTAATATACCTTGATTTTGCAAAAGCTTTTGACAAAGTGGATCATGGTGTGATATGCCACAAACTGCGTGATCTTGGCATAGCTGGAAAACTTGGAGAGTGGTTACATGACTTTCTGAAAGATAGAAGTCAGGCAGTAGTGGCTAATGGGGCCACCTCTATGAGAACACAAATAATGAGCGGTGTTCCACAGGGCACTGTCTTGGGACCATTGCTTTTTATAGTCGCTCTCTCAGATATGCCTTCAAGTGCCCGAATAGCCACTCTTGCAAGCTACGCAGACGATACAAAAGTCTCGCAGAAAATACAGAACTCCAGTGATGTTGCACACCTGCAGCAGGAATTGGACTCAGTTTACAGATGGGCTGAGGACAATAATATGCAGTTTAATGCTGAAAAATTCCAAGCCCTGCGCTACCAACGTCCAAAACTGAATATGAAACTTACAGAGTACACTGGTCCACAGGGAATTTCAATCCCAGAGCCTAAATAAGTGAGAGACCTGGGTATC
This sequence comes from Octopus bimaculoides, assembly GCF_046866305.1. NCBI lineage: Eukaryota > Metazoa > Mollusca > Cephalopoda > Octopoda > Octopodidae > Octopus > Octopus bimaculoides. The sequence goes on from NC_142940.1 coordinate 37,882,290, forward strand.
GACATGAGTGATGATACCTCTTTCCAAGTGCACATTACCAGGATGGCAACAAAGTGCAGACGATTGGCTGGATGGATCCTGAGAACATTCAGAACCAGAGATAAGGAAACCATGATGATTTTCTGGAGGACATTCGTGCTCAGCCGCCTGGATTACTGCTCACAGCTGTGGTCACCCACCAGTCTGAAATTAACAGCAGACCTTGAAGCAATCCAGAGGAGATTCACAAAGAAGATTGTCTCTTTGCAACTGCTCAGCTACTGGGAAAGGCTGAAACAGCTAAGACTCTACTCCCTGGAGAGAAGGCGGGAGAGGTATGCAGTAATATACATCTGGAAGATCCTGGAAGGAATTGTGGCAAATTTTGGCATTGAAAGCTACACCAATGCCAGAACGGGACGACACTGCATAGTGCCAAAGATCCCAGCAATGCCATCGCGCTTCAGGACCAGTTACTGCAACAGCTTGGGATTCAGGGGCCCACAGCTTTTTTATATTCTCCCAAAGAGCCTGAGGAATCTGCACAAAGTAGATGTAGTTTTTAAATCAAAGCTGGACCTCTTCCTATCGAGAGTCCCAGATGAACCTACCTCGCGGCAGGAGGTGCAAATGAGGGTTGCTAAATCAAACTCCATTCTTCACCAAGTGCCACATATTGTAAGAGGCTCCCTGTAATAACACTGTAGCAACACGGTGGTGCATCAGCATGGCCGCAGCTCTAAGCTGAAACTTAAAAAAAAAAAAAAAAAAAAAATATATATATATATATATATATATATATATATATATATATATATATATAGAGAGAGAGAGAGAGAGAGAGAGAGAGAGAGAGAGAGTGAGAGAGAGAGAGTGTGTGTGTGTGTGTGTGAGTGTAAGAGAACGAGAAGCAATATTCCAAGATAAATGAATAATGATATTTTATTATTCTTTTATTCTTTTACTTGTTTCAGTCATTTGCCTGCGGCCATGTTGGAACACCGTGTTTAATTGAAAAAAATCGATCCAAGGACTTATTCTTTGTAAGCCTAGTACTTATTTCTATCGGTCTGTTTTGCCGAACCGCTAACTTACGGGGATATAAACGCACCAACATCGGTTGTCAAGCGATGGTGGAGGGACAAACACAGACACAGAAATACATACACACACACACACACACACACACACACACACACACACACACACACACACACACACACACACACACACACACACATACACACACACACACACACACACACACACACACACACACACACACACACACATAAGAAAAAGCATTACAAATGAGAACTCCGCTTGGCCTTCATTCTGAAGAATATATTGAGTTCTACACAAGGTTATTAGTATCACAATGCCTAAGCGAAATATTAAGACGCAAAAACTCCCATCCGGAAGAGTATATATATATATATATATATATATATATATGTGTGTGTGTGTGTGTGTGTGATGTTCGTTTCCTGAATAGAGCTTGATTGGTTAAATCATCAATACTACGAATGCTCTTCCGCAAGAAATTTTGCAGCCTTGTAAATGGTAAACAAACACCATAATCACATTAGCTGCAGTTTTTTTTAAAACATCTGTTAATAAAGAACATCCCACCCGAACCGCATGCATAAGGTACCCGCAGATTCGGTAATTATACTAGTGGTCGTGGTGGTGGATATACAGCCGGATACAGCTGTAAGACGTTCTAGTTCTACCGGAGAAGTTATCCCGTGAAATGAAAATAACGGACGTTGATTTTGATACCCCGGGCTATTTAGCAGTAGACAGGAATTATGAGAATCGCGGGGCAAAGAATTAAAGACCTGTAAATAGATGCTTAAATATTTAGCAAGCATTGTTTACAATCTAACTCGATGAGAGTTTTTCCAAGGTACACAACTACAGCAAAACTTGTAGCTGGCGGAATGGAAGAAAATCAAGTCCCTCTGGAAATGGATTAACTGATAGTGATGAACTTTGGTCTTCATCTATGGGCGTTGTTGTTTAACCCTAGTGAAAAAATTCAAACTCGTCATGTTGAAGTCCACCGGCGCCCTGAATTTAAAAATTCCAAGTGTGTAAGTGACCGCATGGATATAAGCCCCCACACGTGTCAAGTTTCATCAAGGTCTGTTAGATAGTCTTGGTGGAGTTAAAGTAACAAATTCACAAACACACAAACTTGCCATTTCTTCATTTCAATACGAATTGTTTTGATTTGCTAAAACTTAGTATTTCAATTCGTTGTTTTAATTCCCCAGCATTTCAGCTTTTAAATAGGTAAGTGCATTTTATTTCTCAAAAACAATTTAGGCATTTTGCATCATGGCATCAGTTTGACAAAATCTGCCTCAAAGCGTAAAATTTCGCCATTTTACGCACATGCACAAAAAGGACGACGACACAGGTTCGCTACCAAACTCGGCTCATTTTTTCGTCAAATTGGTCCTACACATTAATATAGAGTTTAAATTTTTGAAAAATGTCGAAATTTGACGAAAAATGTTTCATGGCTATTAACAGGCATCTTATTAACGTTAATATATTTAGCATTGCTTTGATTTGCTAAAACTTATTATTTCAATTCGTTGTTTTAATTCCCTAGCGTTTCAGATTTTAAATAGGAAAGTGCATTTTATTGCTCAAGCATTTTCTATTCAGTATTTTATGCATAACCATAGATATACTTACTGACAATCAAACTACATTTATACAGACTGCTAGATATATACAAGATTTAACTTTATATGTTCTGGCATTTGGATACTTTTGTATTATGATTTCGAGTTCTAGCGAAAAAACCTCAGCTCTCTTCAGCAAGATTTACCAAGTGAAAAAAATTCAAACTCGTCATGTTGAAGTCCACCGGCGCTCTGAATTGTTTTGCGCCAAAATCAGAATAGCTTCGGTGTAAATATATTAATTAGGAGTAAATATTCAAATGTAGATATTTATATAGATATTATTGTTAATATCACGTGCGCCTCGTGTGCCCTCTTGATATATATAGAGTGTCAGGAGTTAAGGGCTGAAACACTTGCCTAAAGGAGTTTCTCGTCTGAGGACCACCTGCTGTTACGCTCTCCCCGAGTTTCTTTCCACTTATATATATATATATATGTATGTGTGAGTGTGTGTACGTATGTATGTATGTATTTATGTATGTATATATGTATATATATATTTATGTATGTATGTATGTATGTATATATACACACATACACGTAGTCTGATCAATAAGTATCCGGACTGTTGCTATAGAAACGAAGCTAAAGTACGGAGTGTGAAACCATTTGGCACAGATTGACCTTGAACTCTACTATGCATGCGCACTAAGTTTTAACTTTCTAGCTTACTTCCGCTGTTAACAATAGTTCTTGGAATGAAGGTGTAAGGCGTGTGATCATCGTATTGTCCATGACAGAGAAAGTTGAGCAGAGAATCTGCATCAAATTTTGCCAGAAGCTTCGCGATACCTGCTCAGAGGCTTACGCAAAGTTTTCAGAAAGCTTTCATCGTTCTCGGCACAATGAAGGAAATCTTGTGCTACTGAAACCCTAGTGTCTTTTGGTCAGCTGAAAGCAGTTTTGGCACAAACTTGGCAAATACGTGTCTCATACCCAAATCTTCAGTGATAATGGACTGAACTGAACAGTAACTAATCTGCACATCCTCTGATAACTCACGGATGGTGATTCGACGATTTCCCTTCACAACTGCACGCACATCTGCGATGTTTTTCTCAGTTCTGCTGGTTACGGGTCTCCCAGAATATTCGTCAATATCGACAATTTTTCGGCCATTTTGGAAACGTCTGAACCACTCGTACCCTTTTGTGTGGCTCAAACACCCTACTCCATACACTTTCTGCAACTTTGCGTAGGCCTATGAGCAAGTATTGTCAGGACAACTTTCTGTGTCATGGTCAATGCGATGATCACACGCTACACATCTTCCTTCCAAGCACTGCTGCAAACACCAGAAATGAGCTTGAACGTTAAATCTTAATGCACATGCCCAACAGAGTCGAAAATCAATCTGTGTGAAGCGGCTTCACTCTGCATGCTTTAGCTTCGATACTATAGCAACAGTCCGGAAACTTATCGATCAGACCTCATATATATATATATATATATATATATATATATATATATATATGTATGCATGTATGTATGTATGTATGTATGTATGTATGTGTGTGCGTGCGTGCGTGCGTGTGTGTGTGTGTGTGTGTGTGTGTGTGTGTGTATCTATATGTATAAGAGACCAAAGTGTACGTACGCCGCTATATGTATATGAAAAAGAATACAAAAATGGGACAAGAACGCAAAACATCCAGGCAGTTTAAATGATACAAAAAAGGGACATGAAAAAACAAGGACGGGTCATCCGGAGTTTTCTTTCGTCAGTCGAGTTCCAGATTATCTTTGCTGGTTATACTCGAGATTGCTCCAATCTGGCCAGCCCCAAGGAAAATCTAAGCTAAGAGCACTAGATTCTTGGCCAGATTGGAGCAATTTCGAGTATAACCAGTCGAAATTGCAAAGATAATGTAGAACTCGACTGAAGAAAGAAAACTCTGGATGACCCGTCCTTGTTTTATCTTGTCCCATTTTTGTATCATTTGTCTGGATGTTTTGCGTTCTTGTCCCATTTTTGCATTCTTTTTGATATATATATACACACGAAAGGCAGAGTAAAATACTATTAACAAGACCTATTTAAGAAGTAAAGGATAATTTGTATTTTTATAGCATTCACAGTTTAGCTTTCTTTAAATATTCTTGACATTCGTCTACGTTCATTTCCTCACGTTTCCGACGATGTTGTCTTTTGCCTCTTTTTGTTATATTTTCTCGCTGTTCCTCTCTGATCCGTGTTCTATATCTGTGCATCCTTTCTCGGGCAGCTTGTAACCGTGTTTCTTGTAAATCCAGAGTTTAGGTTAAAGTAGCCCTTGTAAACAAGTATCAATTTTTTTAAGCAAGCAGACGATAAATAATTGCACTTATGCGCATGCTTTAAGCGACGGCCGCTATAAAAAATTAGTTCAATAAAAAAATACTTTACCTTATCACCACCGCCGCCGCCTCCACTGCCGCCGCCTCCGCCGCCGCAACCAAGCAACCAGCAAACCAAACCACTAAGGAACCGAGCAACAGAGCAACCAAGCAACCAGCCAACCAGCCAAACAAACAGCCAATGAAGCAATGAACCAGGCAAAAAAGACAAGCGACCAGCCGACCAACCAAAATTTGTATCGGTTAGTATAATATAGGGATAATTAATAATTAACAAAGGAAATATATTGGTTAAACACTTTAAGAGGGAAACAAATTTCAGTATATATTAACATTTATCCCATGCTGTACTAATTAAACTCTTCCTGTGATAATGCATCAATTATTTTTATTAAAAAAGCGAAAAAAGAGAAATGCTGATATTCGTATGTAGGTGAGGGTTCAGTAAACTTCCTCACATTTCTTTTTGTTTAATAAGTGAATAAGTACACGTCTACCTACAATAACGCGACATGTGTCACAAAATGCGTACGACACAACATCAAACCGGTTAACAGACACCACGGTTGAGTATTTAAACAAACATTGCTAAAAGTGCCCCGTATACACCGAGTAAACTTAGCTAGCACCTATATATATATATATATATATATAGGTGCTAGAACAAATATACATGTACATACACACACACACATATATATATATACATATATATATATATATATATATATATATATATATATATGTATATATATATATGTGTGTGTGTGTATGTACATGTATATATATATATATGTTTACATATATACATATATATATATATACACACACACACACACACACACACACACACACACATATATATATATGCATAACTGCATATCTATCTATATATATATACATACATATACATATATATATATATATATATATATATATATATATATATATATATATACATACACATACATGCATATATATGTATATGCATACATACATACATATATACATATATGTATGTACGTATGCATATATATATATATATGTATGTATGTATATATATGTATGTATACACACACACACATACATATATATATATATATAAATGCATATATACGATGCATAAGAACATTAGTGTATTTGTGTTTAGGTGAGTCGAATTATTATATTAGTTGTATATCTGTCTGTCTATATTCACATAATCATACTGTCGCATACATACCACATCCACCATGCACCCACATACACAATACATGCATACACACAAATACACACAAACATACGCGCGCGCGTACATGTATGTATAAATATATTTAAGATATTTATATAATCAGCAGGGGTTCGATTCGAATCAAAACCTTTCTTTGTTTCTCTTGAGAAACTAGCGGGGCATCGAGAGATGAATGGTGAACTGTTGTCGGATGTGTGAACCATCGCCAACCATGGATGGACCAGCCATACACCTTCTTGTTTACATACATACATACATACATATGTATGTATGCATATCTGTGTGTGTGTGTGCATGTATGTATATAGTTAGTATGTGTGTATAGTTAAACAGAGAGACGCACCCCGAGACCCAGGAATATCAACTGCTGAAATAAAAAAAAAATGAGTTTTTCGTGTTTGTTTTAAGCATCTGTTGCTGTCATATCTAAATCCAACAACAATGGCAACTACAGGGACTACTTTAACGATAACACCTCACCTCGCCGAGGAACAGGGTGAGATAGGGAAAGAGAGAGAGAGAGAGAGAGAGAGAGAGAGAGAGAGAGAGAGAGGTAGAGTGTAAGTGAGAGAAAGAGAGAGAAGAATGGTGAACGAGGAAGAGGGAGAGGGAAGAATTACAGGATACAGAGTGATAAAGTAGAAAAAAATGTATTATTGAATAGAACAAATATTTGCATGTATATGTATGTGTATATGTGTGTGTATGTATATATATAGACATATTTGCTATATATAATTATTTGCAGTATCCAATTGATTCAAAGTATTTTAATAATAAGGACCCTAAGGTAGGGTCGAGAATAGCATATCCGTGTATCAACACTATATATGGACACTCACATACATACTAATGTACATACGAACTTGTCCTATCATTTTCATATACATATACATGGACGGATCAATATAGTCATCGATATAAATACCCATATATACATATATAATCACACAGGCGTATTCCGGCATGCAGTCGGCGGCCACTGTAAGTTCTAGATTCAACGTAGAAAAGGATCCGAGTGTGTTGTAGGACAAATAATAGCACAAATGGGCTGAGGTTCACTACAGCTGTTTCAGACGCGTTTTTTATTGATTAAGAAATCAATTACATCATGAAAAAGCCAATTCTAAGGTTTAACGTTTAAGATCATGCACATAAACAAAGTAGAATGTATTTTGACTATTATGACGATTTTTTCATGTTGTAGTTGATTTGTTCATCGATAAAGAATGCGGCAAAAACAGCCGTAGTGAACCTCAGCTCTTTTGTGTTATATATATGTATGTGTGTGTGTATGTGCGTATGAGTGTGTGTGTGTGTCTCCGTAAGCTAGCGAATCGGTAAAAAATACCGATAAAAAAGCACTTGGTTAGTTTCGTTCGGTCACGTGCTTCTGGGTTCAGTCCCGCTGCGTGGCTTCTTGGGTAAATGTCTTCTACTATAGATTTGGGCAGACGAAAGCCTTGTGAGTGGATTTGGTAGAAGGAAACTGAAATCTCTCTCTCTCTCTCTCTCTCTCTCTCTCTCTCTCTCTCTCTCTCTCTCTCTCTCTCTCTCTCTATATATATATATATATATATATATATATATATATATATATATATATATCTGTATTTGTGTATGCTTGTGTGTGTGTGTGTATGTGTGTTTGTCTCCACCCATCGCTTGACAACTGATGCTGGTGTGTTTATATCCCCGTAACTTAGCGGTTCGGCTATATATATAGCTTAGTTTTTCCTTGGGGCTGGCCAGATTGGAGCAATCTCGAGTATTACCAGCCGAAATTGCAAAGATAATCTGGAACTCGACTGAGGAAAGAAAACTCCGAATGACCCGTCCTTGTTTCCTTTGTATCGTCTATTTGGATGTTCTGTTGTCCCTTTCTTGTATCACCTAACTGTTTGGATGTTTTGCGTTTATTAATATATGTATATATATATATATATATATATATATATATATATATATATATATATATATATATATATATATGTATATAGCGGTGTACGTACACTTTGGTCTCTTATATATATAAATGTATGTATGTATGTATGGATGGATGCATATGTATGTGTTTATCTCTTTCGCTGTTTCCCAATTTCAATATGTCCATTATTTGTATGAGTAGGAGGTATCCATTCCTTAACACTCCTTGCTCGAACCGCCATAACCTCCTCCTCCTCCTCCCCCTCCAATATTACATATCTCATTCTTTGAAAATGATAGCTAAATATAAATATTCAACAAACAAACAAGATGACAGTTTCTTGTCATTCCTGCGACGCTACACAGAATCCATATGTAAGGAAGCAGCCTTGTCGTCATTTTGTTAAAGCGCGAGTCGAAACGCCATTAAATTGACTCGAGTCAGCAGCTGCGACTGTTAAGAAATATGTGAAAAGGAGAGACTGTTGTTGTTGTTGTTGATGTTTCTTATTTTCCTTTTGCTTTTAATGTTGTCCATGCTTTACTGATTACTTTTGCGGTTTTTTTATGTATTTTTTTTTGCAATGGTTTAGAACACAGAGACTCTTCATTTTAACACAAGCGAAATTGTCTTGAATATATCATTAGAAAATATACAATAAACAAAAGAAGTAATAATGGAAAAGAGCGAGAGAGAGAGAGAGAGAGAGAGAGAGAGAGAGAGAGAGAGAGAAAGAGAAAGAGAAAGAAAGAGGGACAGAAAGAGAGAAAGAGAGAGAGAGAGAGAGAGAGAGAGAGAGAGAGAGAGAGAGAGAGAGAGAGAAAGGGGTATTAAAGACACGAGAGAGAAAAAGCAGAGTGAGAGTGAAATGAGGGTTGGAAGTAAATTGATATGTGTGACTTAAAATATATTCATTCACATCCTTGTGTATTTTTGTATGACGTGTATGAGTTAAAAATTGGGATAATTTCGACTTGTTGCATTTATTTATACAACTTTCATGTGTATCTGAAGCCTCTGTTTACTCTAGTTTTTATATTTATCTTCTTTCAGTGAAGAGCTTCAGATGAAAATAAAAAATTAAAAAGAACACAATGTCATAGGTTGTAGATAATGATAATAATCACTCTTCTATACATCTGTAGATGCACAAACAATTATATATGTATGCACACACATACGTACATATGTGATAGGAGACTTGCTTCCCAACTACATGGTTCTGGAGTGGAGGCGCAATGGCCCAGTGGTTAGGGCAGCCGACTCGCGGTTGTAGGATCGTGGTTTCGATTCCTAGACCGGGCGTTGTGAGTGTTTACTGAGCGAAAACACCTAAAGCTCCACGAGGCTCCGGCAAGGGATGGTGGCGAATCCTGCTGTACTCTTTCACCACAACTTTCTCTCACTCTTTCTTCCTGTTTCTGTTGTACCTGTATTTCAAAGGGTCAGCCCTGTCACACTGTGTCATGCTGAATATCCCCGAGAACTACGTTACGGGTACACGTGTCTGTGGAGTGCTCAGCCACTTGCACGTTAATTTCACGAGCAGGCTGTTCCGTTGATCGGATCAACTGGAACCCTCGTTGTCGTAACCGACGGAGTGCCAACAACAACATGGTTCTGGGTTCAGTCTCGCTGAGTGACACCATGAACAAGTGTTTACTGCGATAACCCTGGGTGGGTGCAACCAAAGCCTTCTTATTATCCCTACATGTGACTAAAGTGTAAAGCAATATCATTGGACACCGAACCAAAGATTATAAAGAAAGGAAAGAAGAAGCAGGAAAAAATTATCTTTAAGGTGTTGTTAGGACTCGTTCTGACAACTTCAGAAATCATAGTGAATCAATCTCCTAAAGTAAATTTACTCAGCAAAATTTAAAGGGGAGTGTCGATGGTAAACTGACGTGTACGTGAAATAAAATCAATACGAAATTAAAAAAAGAAAGGAATGTTTAAATGAAGTATATCACATTCTCCGAAGTCATTATCTAGCAAAAAGATGTTAAATGTATTTAATCTATTGAAAGGATTTGAGAAAACCACTCAAACATCTGTTGCTTCTCGCCGACTGCTTGAAGAATTCATTAAACGAAGAAGTCTCTTTAGCAATTACATACCAGGGGTGGAGGAACCAGAGCCAGCAATATCTGATAATCAAGTAGTATCGGAATTTTTAGCACAAACGAAAGGAAAGAAGTAGTATCTATCAAACCTAGATTTTATGTGGACTATTTAGGAAATTTCGTTTTTGTATTTGGTTCAGTAGACCTAGAGTAGAGATGGTATATCATTGATAAGTTCGTGAATGGCCACGAAAGGACCTTGACAACCTTAGATGATTAACTGATTGACCGAACGGTTAATTAAACAATTGATTAATGAATTGTTTAAATCGTTAACCAATTGACTAATAGAAATAATGAAGTGAAATAGAACCAGTGCATGTGTTTATAATTGACATAATGGTTCTCCGAAGATAGAACAAAATACGATAATATTTATCCTCTAAAACTTTGATCCCAAAGAAGGATACAAAAAAAGCAGTAAGGTAAACAGCCGAAAAAACCCCACTCATATTGTGGTTTCGAGCAAATGTCAGTAGAGACTTGCAACGTAAGCAATAGCCTATTCATCATTCCGGTATTCCAAGAGAAATGGCAAGTATTTCTAAAGAGATTCTCCAAATTTAATCTGGAAATCAAGCAGGAAGGGTCGAGTTTGGCAGGAACTGTTAACTGAATGTTTCTTTGGACATTATTGTCCAATTGTCAAACGTTACTGGGAGCAGAATATTTTCAAGTCGAAGGTATATCCGATTTTGTGGACGGCGTTATGGGCCATAACCTATTGAGTTCATTTTCATTCTACAAAACACAACATCGTTATTACATATAGTTCATGGATCGGAGCATTAGTTCTGTTTTCAAAGCGCTGACATGGCTGTGTGATCGTTTTACAAACACATAGTTTGAAGATCAATCCCATTGCGCGGCACCTTGAGTAAACGTCTTCTACTATAGCTTCAGACCGACCAATGCCTTGTGAGCGAATTTAGTAGGATAAACGGAAACTCTGTAAAAGCCTGTTGTATATATATATATATATATATATATATATATATATATATATATAGAAAGTAGAGGTGCATTCCCGCACAGGAAAAAATATAGGAGAATTTGTTTTGGGGTTTGAAAATACACGTGAATTTGAAAAATGTAGTTGTTTTCAAATAGATTTATTCACATACATACCAAACTAGTTCCAACAATTTTTTGTTTATGACTGACACAAATATTTATAAAAACAAGATTTTAACAGAGCTTAAAATTACGAATTAGAGGTCGGACAAACATGTTTAAACGATCAAATGATCAAATGTTCACATAAGATTCAATGAGTTTCACAGGGACAGCTAATATCAAAATAAATATTCGGCGAATATTATAACAAATGTACATTATTGAAAGAAGTTCTGTCATATCGACTTTTTATAGATGGGAGTAAAAAAAGCTTTTTAACAATTTCTGTCGTGTTTTTCCTTCGCGTACTGGTCTCTTCGCTTTACAGGGTGTTTTTTTTTTTACTTTTTAAAGAAAAAAAAAATGGCGTGTTGACTTCTCTCTCTGTCTTTTCTATCTCGACCAATCTGGCTTCCGTTCATCGGTCTCGTAACCCCATTACACCGGCATACCTCACCTGTGCCTCTCTGCCCCTCATTACCCTTGTTGCATCCAACTCTCTTCCCCAGCCTCGCTCTGACTAGTGTTTTTCTTTCTCAGATTATCGACCTCTGTAATCTTCCCCCTGTACATGTCTTACCTCCAAACTTTGACCTGCTATATCTTATATGGAACGTTAATAGCATCAGGTTGCCGTTGTGGGATCGAACCCAAAACTTTGTGGTTATGACGAAATCTTATTTAAACACTCAATCATGTCTGTATGAGTATACAAATGTATACATTCATACAAATAAAACGCAGACACACACACATGTATGTATATATATATGTATGTGTGTGCAAACACACACACACACACACACACACACACACACACACACACACACACACACACACACACACACACACACACAAGATGGGTGGCTAATTCGCAATTTTACAACCTAAAGGCAGATGTATATATGTCACTAAAGTGACAAAAGACCCAAATCAGCACCAGAGTTGCTAGAAATAACAGTCAAAACAGCTCAATAGCCACAGAAGCACTATCTTAATGACTGACAAGGGAGGCAAGCTCACTACGCATTAAAATGAGCATTAAGATACGTTAAGCATCAGAACGCGATGTGACGTATACACACACACACACACACACACACACACACGCACACACACACAAACACACACACACACACACACACACACACACACACACACACACACACACACACACACACACACACACACACACACACACACACACACACACACATATATATATACATATATACATATATATTCTAAATAATCGATACGGAATTTAGAGTATACTGGAAACGATTTTTATCACAACAATCGTTTCGGAACATTCCGCACTGGAGGAATTTCTAACGCATATCCAACGACGAGTGTGCATTTACTGTGGATGACGCCAAGTAGTCATAAGAGGTGAACTTGCTCCGCCGGCACACTACTGAGAACATACCCAAAATATAGTTTAGATGGTAAATTTTAAATTTCAAATCTAAACTTTAAGACACTCACTCACCCTTCTCCGCACACAAGTATATATATAATACATACATTTCCACCTATCCATTCCTTTATTCCATTATCCATTCAACCATCCATCCATCCATATATATGTGGATGGATGAATGGTTGAATGGATACTGGAATAATGGAATGGATGAGTGGAAATGTATGTATTATATATACTTCATATGTGGAAAATCGGTGTGTGTTTGTTTGTGGTGTTGTTAGCTAACTCATTTTACATCGTTTTTTTTTTTGATTTTGATGAAACTTGACACGTGAGTAGAACTCATGTCTGAAAACCTTGTGACATACATTGTTGAAAAAAATCGATAATACGGCCCCTGGAAGGGACCTTTATATCTACCGCATATAACTAATTTTTTAAACACCCAAGGGAAATAACCCATAGCACCTGTACAATATTTTTTAAAACACACAAGGGAAATAATCCATTTCATTATTTTGAATATTGATTTTTTTGTGTGTCCTATTTCTAATTTTTGCAGACAACATCACTTTTATACTTTATTTGACACGTGAGTAGAACTCATGTCTGGAAACCTCGTGACATACTTAGATTGTTGAAAAATATCGATAATAGGGCCCTTCCAATGGATCCTTCTATCTACTACATATTACTAACATTTCATTTAAACAACCCAAAGGAAATAACCCATATCGCCTGCAGATTTTAGCGAAGTGATCAATATTTGATTCTTACGATCAGCCGAACTAATTCTGCATTTCACTACTCACAGTTTTGAACTGCTAAACATTGTTATTGCACTTCCTTAATTTGAATCTTAAACATTAAAGACATCATTCATACATTTCTATACATACATACTTTTTTGAATGCCCATTACTCTGATAATTCTGCATTTTTACAGTTACACTTTTTCCATAACAGTAGATAATTTTTTTGTTCCACAACGTATTTGTAGTGGCTTCATGCAGGCAGAACGTGGATTCAATCCCCAATTGCCAAATGTCACTTAACAATTCAACAGCACTTTTCTCACGGTAAAACAATAGTTTTTCTGTGAATGACAGCAGTTATACATTTCCCAGATGCCTTCTCTAAGCAGAATAATGTCTTTGCCTCTCGCCAATCTCCGAAAACCTCTCTCGCCAGCCTCCAACAATATCTCCCTCCTCCAGCTGATAGTTTTTTGTACATTTTCGTGATGGAAAGTACACCTTTTGTGTTATAACGAAATTGCTTTCTTATATCAGAGTAATAAGGCGTTTCAATAGAAAATCTTTACCACCGGGAATTACCGGGTACACCAGTTAGTATATACATACATATATATGTGTGTGATGGGTGAATATACACACACACACACACGCATATGTATATAAGAGATGTCCCCTGTAAAGACATCGGAGTCTAAGTTTGAATCATTTGAACAGTTTTTTGTTGAATTTTCTATCACAGAATATTGCATCACACATATATATATATATATATATATATATATATATATATATATATATATATATATATATATATGTGTGTGTGTGTGTGTGTGTGTGTGTGTGTGTGTGTGTGTGTGTGTGTGTGTGTGTATATATATATATATATACACACATACACACATTTCCATCCGTCCATCCATCCCTCCACCCTCCCTCCCTCCTTCCATCCACTCCTTCCCTCCCTCCGTCCCTCCCTCCATCCGTCCATCCATCCATTCATCTATACACACATACTTGTGCACAAATAAGTTTTTTTCCCTTTGAAAGAGACCGGCAAGAATTCATCAAAATGCTTATAGAACATAATGACTTCTAACAGGGGTGGAAGGACCATACAGCCTTTGTACTCGACCCTGCAAGAAAGAAAAGCAAAGTTGTTTTCCGTAGGATTCGAACTGAAAACATTAAGGAACGTAAGACGTTTTGTTCCAGTCTTGCTAATACGTAGCTATATAAAGTAGATTCAGAAACACGTGTACTTTCATAAATAATTATATATTTAAATATTTATCTAAGAAATATAAAACGTACGTTCTCACACACATGCATATTTATATATATATATATGTGTGTGTGTGTGCATGTATGTATGTATATATTTCCATACCCATGCATTCCTATATATATGTATATATTTATACACACACATTAACATTTAAAATTTGATACATTATGTAAACAAAAGCTTTCATAGTTACTCCTATGTGTGTGTGTGTGTGTGTGTGCGTTTGTATATATATATATATATAAATGCACGCACACACATATATACACACACACACACATACACGTACACACACGCACACGCTCTTTAGTCCCACCCACTCTTTACTAATTTGTCGCTTGTTGTTTGCCTTCAGTTTAGAGAACTTCCGGTTCATCTTAATTTCTAAAATGATAATCCTGAACAGATATGTTGCTATTTTTTTAATATAACTATTGCAACCACACCTATCGCTACTGCTGAAATGATTCAAATGCACGAAGGCTGACGTCACCTCTAAGCATAGGATTGAGAAAAGAAACTAAGACACCAACAAAAATCTTTATTCGACGCCATCTTTCAGTGGGGGATTATATTCTTCAAGTCAACTTTTAGTTACTGGTGAGCACTTTTAGCCTTCATCACTAATTCAGTTCTCAACCAAATTGAATGAAGTTTTGTTATGATGGTCCAGTTTTAGTAATTGTCTTCTTTTAGTAATGGTGGTCCAGTCCTATGTTACATTAGGAGATAAAATATGATAATTGAAATTTGGTCCATTAGGAAAAAACGTTAGGTTAAAATATGTGACGTCAGAAATGGGAGAGCAAGGTGAACTATTGATTTTGAATCAAAATATCTCAGTTATATTAAAAGAAAAGTATAAATTAATCGGGCTTAAAAGACTGTGCTCATTGAGAAGAATCTTTTGGTGAAAACTGCGTTAAAAATATTTGCTACGAAAAAAGTTGTGTGGCTTCAAGTGACGAAAAAAGGATAAGTAATGCCCCAAATTGACTTAAATAACTCAGTTATAGTAAAAGAAAACGATACAATAGTTGAGTTGGATCTAGTTCAAAACGGGGGCACCAGTTTTCATTTATGTTTTATGTAGTGTTTTTGGTACCGAAAGACTTTCAAACTTCGTATACTTATCTATTTTGTGTTATAGAACAGAAAAAAATTTTTGTATTCGAATTTATTTCATGTAAAAAATTGTCTTATTTCGATAATTTCAACCAATCACTGACAAGTATTCAGCTGTTTACAGTTACTCCTTTGGCAGTTTAAGCGGTGTAAAGCGTATTTAATCTCCATTACTTCTGACATTTTGCAGAGAGGCAACACCCGTGTGTTCGTTTTCCTTCGTTTTATTTTTAATATAATTTCGTTAACATCTGCCTGAACTGTATGTGTACAACATTTGCCCTAACCCTAACCCTAACCCTTCCCTCAAAAAACCAGGCCTTGTGCCTATAATAGAAAGGTTTATTAGCTACTGCCAATATGCTTCAGCCATTTTTTGACAAGGAAATAATAATTTTATCACCGTTTGAGAATCGTTTGTTTACGTAGTCAGCACTTACTGTATTCGGCTGAATGGACGTCAGTCATTGGTTGAAATTACAGAAATACGACAACTTTAACATGAAATAAGTTGCAATATAATAATTTTTCTTAAGAAGACTAAGAGAAAAAGATGTTTTATATGACACATTCTATCAGTGTCCCAAGTTTCAAAGTGTTTCGTTAAGAAAATACTGGCGCCCCCGTTTTGAACTAGATCCGTTGAGTTCAATAGAATAATGTTCAATACGAACTATCTGTAAAAGAAATATAAATATTTTCGTCTTGCTGAAAAGAAAGGAGGGAACGAATCATATTCTGCACAATGCTGACAAAGTGACGACAACATCATGTTTGTTACCCCATGTTGAGTCTGCCAATGAAATAACTTATATTGCTATGATAGCAAAAGTAACCATGTAACCTTAATTGACTGATAAAGAACTAACAATATCTCTAAGAAACCTTCTAAAATTTCTTTCAAAAAATCCTCACTACTCTTTTTCCTTAAACATCTGATGAGCGGGACGTATCCTACGTTCACGAAACTTTAAGTAATGTGGGACTGAGTCAAAATGTTATTACATGCATACATATGTGTGCGTGTTCCAGTCATGAGACAACAGCCATGCTGGAGCACCGCGTTGTAGGATTAGATGAACAAATCGACATCAGTGCATATTTTACGTCTGGTAAAAGCCCTTTTGCCGAACCGCTTATCTTACGGTGACGTAAATAGACCATCACTGGCTGTCAGACTGTGGGAGGGGATAACAAAACAAAGAAGAGACATGCACACACACATGCTTACACATACATCTATTCATACATACATACATACATACATACATATTCTTCTTTTATTCTTTTATTCGTTTATTTGTTTCAGTCATTTGACTGCGGCCATGCTGGAGCACCGCCTTTGGTCGAACAAATCAACCCCAGGACTTCTTCTTTGCAAACCTAGTACTTGTTCTATCGATGCCTTTTGCCGAACCGCTAAGTTACGGGTACGTAGACACACCAACATCGGTTGTCAAGTGATGGTAGGGAGATAAACACAGACACACAATCATAAACACACACACACACACGCACACACAGACACACAGACACACACACATATATACATACAACGGGCTTCTTCCAGCTTCCGTCTACCAAATACATTCACAAGGTTTTGGTCGTCCCGAGGCTATAGTAGAAGACACTTAGCCAAGGGGCTACGCAGTGGACTGAACCCGGAAACCAAGTGGTCGGTAAGCAAGCGACTTACCACACAGCCGCTCCTGCGCCTATATATATATATGTATGTATGTATGTATGTATGTATGTATGTATGTACTGTATGTATGTATATATACATACATACATATAGGCAGCCGTGTGTAGTGTTTTATATATATAGACATCCATGTGTAATGTTTTACCAAAACAGGAAACTATAATTTTTACTAATATGAATAGGGTGTTAGAACACCTACATTGCTAGAAATAAGAGCTATTGGTCTGCTCTGGGCTCTAGCATGCCATACACGCAGATCATATCTCTTATCATTTACTTGCTTCTATCACTGGACTGCAGCCATGCTGGGGCATCACGTTGAAAGATTAAGTGAAACAAACTGACAACACACACACACACATACACATACACTCACATTCACGCATATACCCACACACTCACACACACATATACACACACATACGACTATACATATACGTACATCTACATGTTTCTAGCTATATGTGTATATTCATACACATACATATATATGTGTGTATACATGTATGTATGTATGTATGTATGTATGTATATATATATATACATATACATATACATATACATATATATATATATATATATATATATATATATATATATATATATATATATAGTTCACTTTGTGGTATTGTCTGGTGATAAGTAATGCGATCTATTTTATTGCAATCATAGAGATTTAACATCGTAGAACTCTACAATATAAGTGTTGTCTAACAATATTTTCCAGTATTGCAGCAGGATATCTATCAGCTATCATAGATATCATTGATATATAATACAGAATCATATAGTATGATAATATATGCATGATATGGTTGTTGAGCAATGATTGTTAACAGACATCTGGCATATCACCAGGCATATACAAGTGTATACAATGTATATCAGTATATACATACATACAGAACCTGTACACACACACATACGAAGACATACGCCCGCGTGCGCACACACACATACAGACACACGCACACACGCACGAGCATACGCACAAATATGCACGCACACATACACGTATAGATATAGATATGCAAAAATATGTATATATAACAGAAGTAGCTTTGTAGTAGTAGCTTGCTTACCAACCACATGGCTGCAGGTTCAGTCCCTTCACGTTGAACCTTGAGCCAATGTCTTCTATTATAGCCCCGGGCCGACCAAAGCCTTGTGAGCGGATTTGGTAGGCGGAAACTGAAATAGGCCCGTCGTATATATATATATATGTAAGTATTTACATATGCATATAGATACACATATATGTATTATGTGTGTGTGTGTGTGTGTGTGTGTGTATGTTTGTGTGTCTGTGGTTGTCCCCCAACCATCGCTTGACAACCAATGCTGGTGTGTTTACGTCCCCGTAAATTAGCTGTTTGCAAAAGTAACCGATAGAATAAGTACTAGGCTTACGAAGTTCTATGGTCGATTTGTTCGACAAAAGGTGGTACTCCAGCATGGCCACGGTCAAATGACTGAAACGAGTAACAGAATATATATGTGTGTGCCCGAAACGTCATACTTTTACCATGTAAGTTTACTTTTTCATTAATGAGCGTCAACCTAATAATATTGATTTGCTATATACATACATACATACATATAATATATATATATATATATATATATATATATATATATATATATATATATATATATATATATATATATATATATATATATATATATATATGCATACAGGGGTACAGGAAGTCACCATCATTGCAAATAACAGGCAATACGTTAACAACGAGACAAATAGAAATCAGGTGGACAAGTTAACACAGAGGAAGGGCCCTTCATCAGTTGTCGGCTGTTTATCTACTCTTCATTTCGAGCATTCAACGACAACATGAGTCTTCAAAGACAGTTGCTCCCATAAATTCTAAAATAAAATTTAGGTTTTACGAAGGGTCAAAGTTGGGAACAGAAAAATGGCAGTGGAGACATACAAGCAAACCGAAGGAAAACAAACATAGTGGACTGTTAGACCAAAACGAGAGGAAAATAGTGAACGCTGGGAGAAACATTCTTTTTGGAAAAGAGAAAAGATAGAAGAGAGATAGAAAAACACGTCCGTTCGTTTAAACGTCCGTGCAGGAAAAGAAAGATGAAGGAAGAAAACAG
>NC_142940.1:37905130-37915130 GCF_046866305.1 Octopus bimaculoides
TTTTTAAGTGTTAAAACACAAGCTTCTTCATCCAGTACTGGTGTCTGTTGGAAGCGAGGAGAAGGTGGAAAATATCAGAGACCCTTTGTATTCCATTTTCTACCATATCTTCATTTATTCAAAGATATAAAAAATCGGGAACTGTTGAAAACAGAATAAGATCCGGTGCACAACGCAAGATTTCCCCTAGATCTTTAAGAAAAATGAAGTGAAGTATCGAAAGAAACGCAATGATCACGAGTTGCAAGAAGATTTGTTAGCTTCAGGGACTAGTGTTACACTATGAACAAACGTAATTTAAAAACAATAATGAAATTGTTTTTAATTTTTTCATTAACCCCGCCACTCTCATGAATCCTATACTTCCGGGTTTTTTTCGAAATTTTTAAAATCATATTTTTTAAATACGAACAGACCGAATCTACAATTTGTTGCTGTTTATAATTTCAAAATAATTTTCAGACGGTAAGGTGTGTGATTTAAGGGATATTTAACTGCTGTTTCTAGCACATCCCACGAACATCTGTTACCTTACTCGTTTCTTTGTCACATGTATTGATGTTTTTAAATATTTTCCCCCCATAAACACACTATATGGAATGACGATTAAATTTTTAATCACCACCCTGCATCAAGCGAGTCCATGTGTGTGTGTGTGTGTGTGTGTGTGTGTGTGTGTGTGAGCGCTCGAAAGAAAAAAAAACATTTACTGACAGAAAAATATGCTTATCTTCTACATATCTTTTTAAAGTCAAACTGTTGTCCTAATGAAATTCCTCATGCACACGCACTGACAAAAACACACACACGCACACACATACACACACACACACATACACACACACACACACACACACGCACACACGCACACACTCAGTGTGAACTATATACTTTTACAGAAAGTGAATGAGAATGTGGTAAAAATGTATAGGGAGGGGAAAAGTTTATCATAAGAAAAGTGAAGACTGAAATAGATAGTCAGCATGATCTTTTCTGTTGCTGTCACAGATTTTGAAAATTTCAAATTTGATATATTGATGTACTTTTACATGCTGAATCCGATTTTGTGATTTATTTATTCTCGAAGATTTTAGAAAAAATTTATAGAAGTTTAAAGTTTGATTATTTTTACCCAATCAGAAAATAGGGTTTGTGCGTAATAGCTGTGATAAAATGAAAGTAAACATTAGAAGGGGAAGTTTTAAACAAAATGGAAACAATGTGTGAGAAATAATACATATATAGAGAGAAAGGGAGAGAGAGAGAGAGGGAGAGAGAGAGAGGGAGAGAGAGAGAGAGGGAGAGAGAGAGAGAGAGAGTGAGAGATAGAGAGAGAGAGAGAGAGAGAGTAAGATAGAGAAGGAATGATAGTGAAATAACTAATAGAGAGAGATAAATTGATGGCGATAAATAGAGAGTGGGAGAGTTGTCGATCTAAAAGTTGAGTTACTTCTCGTAGCAAATTATATTTTTTATTATTATTTACGGGCGACCTTGTCCTTGGGAGGCAGATTTCGAAAATCTAATTCGTTTTTCTCGAAGACGCACCGTTTTGGAGCCTTTCGGGGATAAACGCAGATACATAGCACTATAATTCACATTTATATAGTGTGTGTGTATGTACATATATGTATACACACACACTCACGCACACACACACACACACACACACACGCACACATGCATGTAATTGGTCTGCGGCCATACTTGGGCACCACCTTGAAAGGCTTAGTCGAACAAGTTGATCCTAGTATTCACTTTTAAACCTGGAGTATATTCTATCGGTTACTATATATCGAACTGCTAAGTTACGGCAGCGTAAACAAATCAACACCGGTTGTCAACCGAAACTGTGGGCAAAACGAAAACACATATATATTTCCTCCTAGCAAATCCACTCATAAGGCCCGCGGTTATAGCAGAATGCACTTTCTTCAGGTGCCATGCATTAGGACTGAACCCGGAGCTATGTTATTGTGAAGCATGCTTCTAACCACACAGTCATGCTTAGGTCACATAGAAGTGGGGAAGATATATATTGTATATATGACAATAATCCTAGGTTGAAATTTATAAACATTTAATCAAATGTATATAATTTCCATCCGAGGATTATTGCTATTCTTATTATATTTATTCTACATTATATTGGTATAAATTGGTGCAACCCTGACTGGCTCACTAGTCAGCATCATTAGACGGTGTCTGGCATAATGGAATAAGAGATTTATTTGCATATTCAAAACGTTTCCCGTAAACAAATTTAAAAGATATATGTATGTATGTATGTATGTGTGTGTGTGTGTATTGGGGGGGGGGTGTATTGCATGAGTATGCTTGTGTGAGCATCTGTGTGTTTGTGTTTGTGTGTGTGTATGCAATCTCATTTCACGAAAGAACAGATTTTGGCAAGTATTACAAGAAAGTGAAACTTGATTGCACTAGAAAGAAAAATCAGTACATTCTAATCTGTTAAAAGAATTTGTGTTATTAATATATATATACATATATACATACATACATATATATATATGTATGTGTGTGTGTGTGTATGTGTGTGTGTGTGTGTGTGTATCTGTTATTATTGTTATTCAATACTTAATAGTTTCAGGCAGATTTCTATGGCATTTCGTTAGTCTTTACGGTCTCAGTTCAAATTCCATCGCGGTCGACTTTGCCGTTCATCTTCTCGGAGTCGATAAAATAAGTACCCCTTGAACACTGTAGTCTATATAATCCACTAGTCTTCCTCCAACAAATTCCAGGACTTGTGCCTTATTAAAAAGGATTATTATTATTATTATTATTATTATTATTATTATTATTAACTTTCTATTCTCTTACCTCTTCTAGTTACCCCACACTTTTTTATGTATATATATATATATATATATATATATATATATATATATATATATATTACATACGTAAATATCTATATACAAATAAACGTATATATATATATTTACAAATATACATGTTTATCCATATGCATATGTGTGTGTATGTGTGTATATATATGTGTGTGTGTGTATAATATGTACATATGTATATATATATATATATATATATATATATATATATAGAGAGAGAGAGAGAGAGAGAGAGAGAGAGAGAGAGAGAGGAGAGGAGTAGAAGAGACAGTAAGAAGTGAACTTTTAGATTCCATCGATTACATCTTTCTCAGAAATCACACACACACATATACACACGTGTGTGTGTATGTGTGTGTGTGTGTGTGTGCGTGCGTGCTTGCGCGTATATATACATATGCATACACACATACTTATATTTACTGTCCATGACTAATAGCTATACACAAAGAATTTTGAAAAACATATTTAAAAAATAGCAGAATTATTTCCAAAATAATTTAGGGCACCCCTACTATATCTATAAAAATATAAAACATTCCAGTTATCTCGCTGTCCATGAAATAGTAATCGCTGTCTTGTTTGAAGTGCCCCGTTGTATAATCTCGTACAATCTTGTATAATCTCGTACAATTTTTAATATATTTTAGTAGTGAAACAAGACTTTTAACCCCCTAGTGACTACATGCTGTCACGCTGTCTTTTATATATCCTTCAACTATGGGAAACTACAAGCGTCCAACTTCTCAGAGGTGCTGGAACGCCATAAAACGTGTGGCAGAATAGAAGTCTAATGCATGGGGTTTAAAATTGGTTTGGTTTTGCGAGGTTGGGTTGAAGCATAAACTAGATAACTGTAGTTGGATAGAGACAATTGTTCAGCAAACCCTTATTAATAATTTTGGCAAAAATAAATGGATCAAGGGGTCGATTTATATTATAATAACGTTATTAACGATAAAGGAAGCAAAGAATGTCTTCATATAGGGTTCGTGTTTAGAGATGCGTGGGAAAAAACGTCTCCCGCCCGATATGTGCGCCCAAACACGCAAGCACACGCACAAGTACACACACACACACATACATACCCACTCACATACACACACACTCACACACACACACATACTCATATATATCTATCTATATTAGAAACAAAAAGGGAAATTCAGGAATGCTTCTAACAATGCATAGAGGAAAGTTAAAAAATCTTTATATACTCCAGGTGCCCATCCTCAGAAGGATACAATCAGAAGGATAGCCGAATGTAATTAGCAACAGCTCCCTCCCATATATGTGTGCGTGTGTGTGTGTGTGTGTGTGTGTGTGTGTGTGTGTGTGTGTGTGTGTGTTTGCGCGCGCGTGTAAGTGAGTGAACAAAAAAAAAAAAGAAAGGGCACTCAACACATTTATTGGGAGTTACATATATTATCCAGAACGGTTTGGTTTGGATTTCATGACACTTCAAGTGTCGAAGGCCCTAACGGAGCCTTTCTCATTAGGCTGGTAATAATCCGAAACCGAATCAAACTGCCTCGAAAATGAATCCTTCTTCCGGGTCATATTTAAATTCATTTATTGAATTTGCTACATGGTCTGGTGAAATCGTATTTTCTGGTTTTGTTACCAACTTCATTAGTTGTAGTATTTGTTGTTGTAACATTTGTTGTTGCTGTTTTTGCAACTCAATTAACAAGTTTTCCATGATTTTACGGACCTTCCGTAGAATGTGTACAACAAAACGTTTGTTACTCCTCTGTTGAGTTATTAATTTCTCCACATGAATTGTTTTTTAAATTCCTCCGCGTGAAAAATTTTTCAACGTCGTCCGCGTGAATTGTTTATTTTCTCATGAAAAAAAAAATTTTTTTTCAACGTTGTCCGCGTGAATTGTTTATATCCTCCTCGACACTGTTATAATGTGGATCCTCGTCCACTTACTTGTATGTTCTCGACAACACTGTAATATTCTTGTCGCCAATAATATGTTTTGGCGGTATTCCGCGTCTTATTATCTTTGACTCGTCTATCGTGCTCTCGTTGATGGCTCCGCAAGACAACGACTTTGTAACGTCTATCTTAACGGTAACTCGAACTCGTATATATCACATAACTGACACTGACTCCAACTGAGAACTTGTACAACGACTCCACTACTACTGTTTTCTTTATTTGGCACTATGGCCACAACACAGATGGGGACACTACAAGGACAGACACAACACCACAATGGGGACACAAAACATAAACCGAATGACAATGAGATGTTATATAATGAAGAAATGAAATGGCTGCATGGGCCCCATAACCATGTAGTACCATTTGAATCGTTTATATAAACTATTTACCATCGTTCACTTTTTCTATGTGTTATTCTTAATTATCTGGTTTTTTCTCTTTTTTTTAAAAATTATATTTATAACAAAAAAAAAACACTTTTTTTCGTTCTTTTTTTTTAGATTTTTTTTTTTTTTTTTTAATACCTCATAAACGGTTCCAAATCCCTGAGTTCGATCACTGGTGGCAGCTCGTCGAACATCACCGCTACTCCGGGCGGATCAATTTTGTTTCCGCACATGTCTTTTAGTTTCTCGTATGTGACCCTATCGACCACAATGGCCTTCACATTTTCAGAATAGACATCTGTTGGTAACTTAATTCTTATAATGTGCTTGAATTTAAGAATTTTCTTCTCTGTCTCCTTATTTTTTGAGTAAGTTACAAAATTCCAATTGTTTTTCCATCTTCTTGATTTTTTCTCTTCTTCTTCTGTTACTGATGTATTTCCTTCTCGACCGCCAAACCATTTATCCCATACATCGTCAGATGTTTCAACTCTCGAAACCTTTTCCTTCGCTGGGGAAACCGGCGTCATTATCGCTGTTCCCTCCTCTTGTAAATCCATCTGTTTAGTAGTTGTCTTCTCTCTTTCTTTCTCCGTCACCTCTTCATCTGCCTTCCCTCTGCTTACAGCTTCCTTTTCAACTTCTTCTTTCTTCTTTTTCTGTTTCTCTGGTGGTGAGTTTGTTCTTCCACTCCTCCTTCGTTTTCTTTCCATTACCGTAAATCCCTCCTCCGTTGTATTTTCTTCTGTCTCTGTCTGTACTACCTGGTTCGTGTCTTCCTGTTTTTCTGTTGGTTCTCTCTGCGGGCATCTCGCCTTCATGTGGCCTTTCTCGCCACATGCAAAACATGTAGGCGGCCTGCCCTCCACTTTCACACTTAATTTTTGGTCGTCAGGTAGCGCTATCTCCTCGTCAATTCTATTAAGGTCTTCCACTGTTGCCTGGATGGTCAGTTCGATTCCATATCCCCAATAATCCACACTCTTTGTTCTTGTGGCCTTCAATATCTTGGCCTCTTCCTTCATGTTGTACTTTATTGCTGTCATGAGCCATGCTTCATCTAGTTCTGGGGGTAGTTTGCCTATTCGCACTCTGGCCACACGTTTGCCACAGTACGACGGCAACAGCACCCATTCCTCCGATCGTATAGCTTCCGTAGAGTTCTTAATTGCTTCTATTTCTGTTGCAAATCGTACCTCCACAGTGGCATACTTTTTTCCTCTAGTTACAAAAGTTGCTTGCTTTCTGATACCTTTCAGGCACTCCTCGATCTCCTCAACTGTCGCAAGCTCTATCCTTCTAGTTGCCACCTTCATGGTTTTAAAAACCACAGTTCTCTTTCTTACACCTTCTGTCAGTTCCACAGGCGGTGTCAACGTCAGCGTGTTTCCGACCCTCGCCAGCAACTTCTCACATTCCTTCATCTTCTTCGGATCAACCTTAATTTCGATTATTTCCAGCTTTCCTTCTTCTGTTCCTTTTCCAGTCGCGGCCGCATAACTTTGGCCACCTACCGGTGCTTTCTCCATTTTCCACAACGGGAAGACACAAAAAAAAACACGAACAATATCAACAATTAACACCAATGATTGACACTCAATTTTACAACAAAAAATACTCAACTTTGCAACTCACATAAAAACTCTACGTCATCGGCAACTCAAATTCCAAAAGGACTCTACTACTCCTGACCCCTACAACGACTGCCTGTCTGATTTTATAGTGGTTGGATCATACCATTTTGTCATATAGGAAGGAGTGTACCATTTTTACTATATATATATATATATATATATATATATATATATATATATATATATATACATATATATATATACATACACATATATACATATATATATATATATATATATATATATATATATATATATATATATACATATATATATATATACATACACATATATACATATATATATATATATATATATATATATATATATATATATATATATATATATATATATATATATATATATATATATATACATACATGTATATATATATATTACAGAATATTTTAAAATACTAGCATAATAATATTTTTTATATTTGAGCCAGGTGTACGGTCTAAATATCACCCTGGAAGGTATGTTTGTCAAATTTGGCCAAATATTTTGAGCTGGACTTTGATGAGAAAGACATATATATTGGCTGAAGCATCAATAATTTAATAATAAGTGGGTGGGAGACGGAGAGAAAGGGGAGGGAGAGAGAAAAAGAGAGAGAGAGAAGGTGGGAGAAAGTTGATAGAAGAGGAAATAACACGCAAGAATGGAGAGGTAGCAAATGTTTGTTCCGATCCTCTACGTTTTGCTTTTAATTTTCAGCAGATTTTTTTTTTCTATTCGTTCTTTAGTAACCGATAAAATATATACTAGTCGTATGCTAATTTGGATTTAATGACTTATACTCACAAACTTGTGGCCATGGGAAAATTAACAAATCAATATTTATTTAATAGCTAGGAATTGCAATCTACCAATATTTTATGGTGTTAAACTAGTCAAACGGGACGAAATACTATCGTTTCCAGTTGTACTCTTCAGAGAAAAAATATATATGTCTGTCAACAACCAAAGGATGATGAAATATGGTTTGAAAAGTAATGTATAGGTGTGAGGTAGGTACCTGCATGACTCCATAATTTGAATAGTGCTCATGATCACGAGATGAAAGACTTAAGATCGAATGTCAATGATTAAATACTTGTCAGTCGATCTAGTAGGTGGGGGCCTCACTTCAGTGCGATAGGGCCTGAGCGTTGTAAAGTCGTCGAGACGACCTTACAAGGGATCTCACCTGATGACTTCTGAAACTTATGAGCGTTCAGTATTTGGAGCTTTCGATTAGCAGCACTTACACATACAAACCGTTTGCAAGTCTTTAAACCACCGACTCAGCAGTTGAGGTTGACAACGTAGAACTATTTCGTTAGCATTGCTGGAATGGATTTCTACTTATTTTTTTTTTCACTAGCTTGGTTTGGATGTAGGGGCCGTGGCCATGATCATCATAACCTCTCCGAGACAACCGGTGAAATTGATGCCTTTAATATTCTCTTGAGCCTTTTTCAAGTCAACTCATGCAGGAAACCAATAAACAGTAATGGGATTTCAGAGGGCCGATGTTCCGTGAAGAAAGGATTGTGCATAGAAATGTGAGTATTGTGAGTCCCGAGAAGTTTGAACCCAGCGATGGATTAACCTTTAAGCAAAATAAGTATGTGCTTAGGGAATCAAGGGGAGTGGGGCACAAAAGGAATGACTTTAAACGTACTAAAATAATATTAAAACTAGTTTATATTATTGGAAATGAAATTTCTAATTGTTCATAGTGTCACAGTGAGGATCTGATCAAAGACTTTGTAATTAAAAAGTTGGAGAAAACTTTTCAAATATGAATATAGTGAAAGTATACAAAAGTAAACATTATTTTTCATCTTACTGTTAGTTTTGTTTAATTTTGAAAAATAAAAATTTGTTTTATGGTTTATTATTGCTTATATTTTGAATTACATATATATGGGGGCACCAAAATGTTTTTAAGTGCTTAGGGCCTCTATATGTCTTAATCCGGCCCTGGTTGGACCCAAAAACTGCAAGATTATTGTGCACAACTATTGTAGTACACAACACGATATAATGTCGATATAGATATCTTAAGGATGTCTATATGAAATTGTTAGAATATGTAATACAAGGTGTATTAGACATTTTAACTGGTTAAGGCTCTGACGCATGAAGATAAAGTCGAAAGCCCTCCGTCACTGTTTGGTAAGTGAAGTGGGTAAAAAATGCAGTTTATAATTAATGAGATCGAGGAAGGACAGAACTCCTAACAAGGGGCCTGGCTGGATGCTTCAATGATCGCGAGGCAGCAGGATAGGGGTGTAAATTTAGTAGGAGTATTTATTGTTTAGTTTGGAGTAAGTTAGTTTGTATTCGGTGAGTGTGGGTGGATGGGAATGGGGCGGGTTGGTGAGAGAAAAGTCGTTGATGAAGGAGTTCCATAAAGCCATCGGGTGTAAGGAAGAAGGACTGAGGGAATAAAGTGCTTTGTTAAGGAAGTAAATCACAGTGTGATTGACGTCAGAGATAGGGGTAAGGAACTAAAGAGAGAGAGAGAGAGAGGGAGAGGAGGGGGAGGGGATGAGTGGTAGAAACAGGGAATTCAGCGGTCTGCGTGTGGTTAATAAGAAGCTATTGTAAGGGGAAACAGGTTCAAAATAAGGAAAAAGAAACGGATGGCAGTTTTAGTTATGGTTGAAGACAATGAAGTCAGTACACGAGAAGCTGAACAGTGAACAGGAGAAAGACTGAGAGAGAGAGAGAGAGAGAGAGAGAGAGATAGGGTGAAGAAGAAAAAGAACAACAGTTACAATTACAACGACAACTAGAACTAACATAAGAACTAGTGCGACAACAACAATAGATAGATAGATAGATAAATAGATAAATAGATAGATAGATAGATAGATAGATAGATAGGGTTGGGGAAAGTAGAAGGAGATGAGATAAGGGTTCTAGGGAGGCGCGTAATGTAAACAAATGAGAAGTAACAACGTACCAATGAATAAATAAAATAATAAAGGGTAAGGGCCCTTAAATTACTGAAGTTGTTTGAATAAGGGGTGGCTGGGAGATAGGATGGTCGGGTGGATGTTGTGATAGATTGAGGGGGGTTGAGTCGAAAGAACAACTGGAGAACAATGACACTAGTTACACATAAACACTCACACACAGACACACGTACACACAAACA
>NC_142940.1:37927630-37950130 GCF_046866305.1 Octopus bimaculoides
AACTGCAGTAACTGTAGTGAATTTGCCAAAAGAAGTCAAAATATGACACAATCACATTTTGACTAACCTAAAGTTCTTTTGTTCTTAATCACTGCTTGACACTGATGCTATTATATTTATCTCGACCAGACGATCGAATAGCACAACTCAGTCACTGATGTTGATTGTTTTTAGTTTTTACTTAAAGCTACGGATTGTATCTGTCCAGGATTATCTCTCTTCGGTATTTCTAATTGAGGAGGGCTAAAGAGCCAGAAACGACCGTCTGGGAATCCGATAGGGGAAAACATTAGGCAGATATGGTGTTTTCCCAACTTTTAACTTAAGAGAGAATTTTTCTCCGTGGTAACTGCAGTGAATTTGCCTTTAGAAGTTAGAATATGTCACACACATGTTTTGATTAAACTAAAGTTCGTTAATGACTGCTTGGTGCTGATGCTACACACACACACACACACACACACACACATAAACGACAATGTAATTACCATTATTTATACCTTGTCTTGTATATCACTCTGAGTAAAAACCAATGTAACTGGAGCACAACCACGGATTTACAACATAAAATGGTGATGCACGATAACTTCGGACCTGCCACAAGAGCACCCAGAGTTCTTCACTAACCTAAACAATAATGTTAGCCTGGAGTGCTATCCCAGGTTGATAATCTCTCACCAATAACTATATATGTGTGTGTGTGTGTGTGTGTGTGTGTGTGTGTGTGTGTGTATAACTTAAATAATGAGGGTAGAATTTGATATTAATTAATTAACATCAGTTCAATCCAGTAGCTTAGCATATTTAAAAAATCCGAAGGTTAAAAATTATATTACATACAAAATATAAGAGGAATGACCACTAAAGTGGATTCCTAATATGCTAAAAATAGACGTCAAATTGCCTTACTACGAAGTGTGTGTTCTCAAGAAAATTTCAGCAAACGCCAGAATGTAAAAAGGAGCAAGACATATGAAAATATACAAAATAAAACGATTACCTACGTACTATGGTTTCGTCTGCTAATATTTACGAATGTAAATATCTGCAGACTCATCAGCGTAGTCCTTCGCTTACAAAACATAATTTTCAAAACTAGACACCGAACGTTCACTCGAAAGAGAATATGTATAAAGTATATTTGGGGGTATCTTTCAAATGTCTTCATTTTGGCGCACTGAGACCAGAAATAACTCTGCAGTTAATAAACTTCTGCAGCTAATTTACCGGTTACAGAACAAGTGCTATTTAGAACTTAAATAATGAGGGTAGAAATTGATATTGATCAATTAGCATCAATTTAAACCAGTGGCTTAGCATATTTAAACAGTCCGAAGGAATCCACTTTAGTGGTCATTCCTCTTATATTTCGTATGTAATATAATTTCTAATCTTCTGGTATGTGTGCTGGAACTGGCAGATCACATGATTTCAGTGTACTGTAATTCTTCAGCGATAGGCGTCCCGTGACCGCATGCGAGGCAAATATATAGAATATCAATATCTTTTTCAATCACTGATGTCCCATATAGCCATGAGGTTTATTAAAAAATAATTATGGGCGACTGAAGCAGCGCTAGTACCATTGGACAATCTTTATGCGTCTGTATTGGAGGATATCTCAAAGAAAAAACCGCAGTATTCAGCGTTCTAGCAAAACATCCACGGTACTAATACTGCTTCCATTGCTGATGTTTATTTTTTAATACGGCTTGCTGGTTATTTGCGACATCAATGATTGAGAAAACTCTGATATTATAAATATTGTGGCAATGAGATTTGACTGGTACGACTATATATGTATACATTAAAATTACAGTTATGCATTTCCTCGCAATTTTCCCGTACAGCTAACTGAGGGTAAGCGACCAAACTTTACCAAATGTATGGAATAACTCACTAGCAATTAACCCCATTGTTAATAGGGTTGTTTTCCAATTTCTTCAGTTACAAGAAAACAAAATAAATTAATACATAAATGATAAATAAAAATATAAAAGGAAACTTTTCCGACTGAAGTAATTAAGTACAATGAAGTTAAAGCGTTAAAATATTTTTTTATGTTGTCATAAAAGTATTTTCTGCTTGTGACAATCGTCTACTTCCTCTCGGGGTGTATGGGAAGTTTAATTGCGTGTTAATTATTTTTCCTTATTACTTAATAAAGATTAATATCTAATTACCAAAGAATGTTTATTAAGTCACACAAAAGAGAGAAGGGAAATAATCTGCAACAGTAGTGAAAGCATTTGTAACTCTTCCCCTACCGCACCCCTTACAATTCATGTAGGATATATACATACATGAACATACATGCATATATACATTCGGTCATTCATTCATATATATATATATATATATATATATATATATATATATATATATATATATATATATATATATATATATATATATATCCGTGTATATATATATATATATATATATATATATATATATATATATGCATACATACACACATCTGTATGTGGAGGCTGAGTGTGGGTGTATATATATATAAGCATTTGTGTACATGTGAACAAAATAGCGATACCCGGTGCATACAATAAACAGGATATAATCTTCCCATCTATTATTTCACACTCACTCACAAACACTCACACACACACACACACACTTAGCACATACATGCACGCAGACACACACACACACACACACACACACACACACACACACACACACGTAGCACACACATGCACACACGCATATATACTACGTAGAAGTTTTTAGTATAGTAAGCTTACCAATGAACTCGTTGACCTCAATGTTCTCAAGATTCTGGAATGGTTTGCCAAAGATTCGGAGCACTGCCTCTCTTTCTTAGAGTAAATGACTATTTCTCACATCACTCACTACATGGTTATAATATGTTACTGTTTAGTGTTCTTTACCTTCACTTAAACTCTGGTCGAGTACACATATGAAAAGTATTCCAGTAATGACCATCCTGTCTTTTTATCGCTGTTAAAGACTACTTTATCTTTTTCTCTGGCAGTGCATCAGGAATTTACATTTTCCAGTGTCGCATTCGTTTTTAAGTTGTAGGATGTCTTTTGAGGTAATTTTACAAGCAACAGCAAAATTCGACACATCTAATCAGGATTTTACTTGAGTTAAGTATTGCCTTCTAGTAAAACATTAAATGCAGTTTCTCTCTTTAAGAAAGACATGCTCTTACGTATGATAGCTCAGGACGTACTAAGAAATCCGAAGCGGAGAACAAAGCTAAAAGTTAAGATAAACTTCAAATTTTGGTTTCAAATGAAGTACAGTTGCGCCCCCTCCCCCCATAAAAATGATAGATTTTCTGTGTAAGATTACGTGTTCACCAAAGAGACAGAGAAACCTCAGAGGCGATTTGGATTAAGTCACGTTTTTATTGACGACCAGCATGGTCGTCTGATTGAGAGAACATTCGAGAAATAAACAGCAAGAGGCAACAGTCAAACGTACATACATACATACATGCATACATCAGGGGCGTATATTCCGGGTGAGCTAGATGTGCGCTGCACTCCCATCGAAAATGGCAAATTCATTATAAATATTAGCCTTACTCATTAATTTAATCACAAATCTTAATGGAAAACTTTTTGTTATACCCATGCTTGAAATTTGGTGGTACTGGGTGTGGCAGCACACCCAATACAACGGCCACCATTCGCCAGTAACACACGCACACACAGACACACGTACACAATTACACCCACCCACAAACGCATGCAAACATACGTACAGGCACACCACTGTTTCTCGAGTTTCAAAGGTTTCTGCTAAGTTTCCAAGGCTCGACGGTTTCACCCTATTACCAAACCATCCATGGCCACGTAATAATAATTCATCAACATAGCTCTAACCTACAAATTACACACCTGTAATGTCATAGATATCTAACAGCTTGCGCACCGAAACACCACAGATCGTTCTTTCCAACACTTCTAATTTATCATAGATCGATATGGATGAGCGTTTACGTGTGACACTACCACTGATGTTCTCAATTCTCTTACTAGTAGTAGACATAGCTAAGGGTATCTTTAAGCTAAATAAGCAGTGGATCCCCCAAAAGTTTGGCATTGCCATTAAAAACTGCAGTGTAAATAATGTATTTGAATGCATGGTATACACAAATGCCACATATGGACGCGCAACGAACTAGACTGGCGGCCACAAGAATTTCAAATTCCCCTTCGTAAATTACCCAGAAGAAAGAGGTGCTGGATCATCAATTTCAAGGAAATCGGTTGTCTCTCTCTGAATATATGTTGATGTGGATGTATATGTGTGTGTGTGTGGGCGCACGTGCATGCATGCGCACATAATACATACATACATACATACAGACGTGCATACACAAAGACATGCATATATACACGCAAGATGTCGTTGAAGGGCTTCCGTTGTGACATATGGTGTGTGTTAGACTTTTTGTAAGATTTGGCGGTGCCCATCCTTCTCAAGAATCTGAACAAAGCCGATCTCTTCCGGAAGAAAAAAAAAAACCGATGGCGAGAAAGAAAGTGTTGAGGCAAGAGAAGAATTGATTCCAGTACAGGACTGGTACTATATTTTATCGACCACGAGATGATGAAAGATCAATTCAACCTCGTGGAATCTGACATCAGAGCACGAGGATCCAGAACGATTACCGTAAAACAATCTACTCAGCGCCCTAACGACACTGTTAGTTGGCCGCCCCTGTATCTCTATGTCTCTGTGTCTCCCCCTCTCTCTCTTTCATTCTGTCTGTCTGTCATTTTGTTGTCGCTCTTTGCCTCCCCTCCCTCCCTCTTTATATATATGTGTGTGTGTGTGTATATGTATATATATATATATATATATATATATATATATATATATATATATATATATATATATATATAGACACACACACAGAGTAATCCCTCGCCATTTCGCGGTTCACTTATCGCGGTTTATTATTTAAGCTTACGTCGATTCTTCTGTGGTGTTCTTTTGCATTTATAATAACATAAATTTATACAAAAAATATACAGTACAGTACTGTTTCTACTCCACGGATTTTCACCTATCGCGGAGTGTTTGGAACGCGGTAGTCGAGGGATTACTGTGTATGTAATAGAAAAGTATTAACAAAAGAGAATAGATTGAGTATCATATTTTATTGCATAATACTACAATCGTTTCATCACCTCCTTATTAGAAGATCATTACTAATATATTATTATATGATATATGGAATAATACATCGTATCAGTATTATTTTTGCTTATTATTAAGTGTCGATTCATCAGATATATGTAGAAACGGCTTTTTACATTAAACCCTATTTTATACCCATGTTAAATATAAACACATACACACTCACGCACACTCACGCACACTCACGCACACTCACGCACACACACACACACACATATGTATATAGGTATGTGTATGTCTGTATATATCTGTATTTGGATGTGTATGTATCTATATAAAGACGCATGCATGTACGTACATACATACGTGTGTATATATGCAAGTTTAAATATACAATGCAATTTGGGTTTAAGATTGCATTCAGAAACTGTCGTCGTTACTTCTAAACTTTCAACATTTTCATCCGTTCGGCAACCGGGACAGGATTTCGTCAATTATAATTGAATTTAAATATATTTCAATAATGGAATGGGGGAGAAGCTTATTGAAATGAAGTCTACCCTGGGTTTGTTGAAAATATATAAATAAATGAAATTAATGAATGTGGAAAAATTACACTGTAGATGTGCAAGGATGTATAACAGCTGCAAGATTACATGTTATTCTCGTTGTAACCGTGTTTATTATACACCCACGCGAGAAACTTATCATTATTCCAGGATTATTGTTAATCCGTCAATACACAAGCTTATCTACATATATAGACATATATTTAAAGTGTGTGTGTGTGTGTGTGTGTGTGTGTGTGTGTGTGTGTGTGTGTATGTAATGTGTTTGTGTATGTAACGTATTTCTTTTCCGGCTGTCTGCGTTCTGACAGCAATGCTTGGGGCGACACTGGTGCCAAGCAGTGTCGGCCCAAATCGACTGTCGGCAGCCTTACTCTTCGATAAACATGGACGGCACGGGGAGATAGACTTGCATGCCCGCGCAACCACTCGCCTTCTTTGAAAACAAAAGAAGTCTTGCCCAAGAGAGGTCTATATGTACATAAATGTGCAG
Organism: Octopus bimaculoides; assembly: GCF_046866305.1. Lineage (NCBI taxonomy): Eukaryota > Metazoa > Mollusca > Cephalopoda > Octopoda > Octopodidae > Octopus > Octopus bimaculoides. The sequence goes on from NC_142940.1 coordinate 37,933,832, forward strand.
AAGAATTATTAATACAAACCGATTGTTAGAATTATTAGTACTAACCGATTCTAAGTAAGTTTATCGTCTATCTATCTATCTATCTATCTATCTATCTATCTATCTATCTATCTATTTTTATATATAACGTTGACCACTAACGTGGACATTCAATGTGCTAGAAATAGATCACATCTTGTGTCTACTAAGACCTAAATTGTTCTCAAAAACGAAATTTAGCGGAATACCAAAGCGTAAGCGGGCATGACATTTAAAATTACCTAAAAAATCATTATTAAATAGGGACCGGTTTCAAAATTAACAATCTTACCGACTGTCTGTTTCTCTTCAGCCTATTCGTAATGTAACCATAATCCTCAGAACCCTATACAAAATTGCCCACCGTCATAGGTGCACGTGTATGTGGTTCTGTTAATTACAGCTTAATGGTAAAATTCAAAAGTCTTCGTTTTGGCGCGCTAATTCCAGGAATATGTCTGCAGAAAATATTTACTGCGTCGCATATATCCAGTTTGAGAACTTTGGTTATGGTTAATACATTAACATAGGGTAAAAATCATATATTAATTAATATCGATTAATTACCAGGAAGCTAGCACATTTAAAGAATCAAAGAGATTCAGAAACAATATCTGCAATCTCAGGGGATTAAAGTATATTTTTATATATCACGTTGACCACTAACGTGGACATTCCATTTGCTAGAAATAGATCACATCTTGTGTCTACTAAGACCTAAATTGTTCTCAAAAACGAAATTTAGCGGAATACCAAAGCGTAAGCGGGAAAAAACATTTAAAATTACCTAAAAAATCATTATTAAATAGGGACCGGTTTCAAAATTAACAATCGATATTAATTAATATATGATTTTTACCCTATATTAATGTATCTATCTATCTATCTATCTATCTATCTATCTATCTATCTATCTATCTATCTATCTATCTATATATATATATATATATATACACATACACACACACACATACTGGTACAGAAGTGGCTGTGTTGTAAATAGCTTGCTTACCAACCACATGGTTTGGGGTTCAATGCCACTGCGTGGCACCTTGGGCAAGTATCTTCTACTATAGCCTCGGGCCGACCAAAGCCTTGTGAGTGGACTTGGTAGACGGAAACTGAAAGAAGCCCATTGTATATGTGCATATATATATATATATATATATATATATATATATAAATATGTGTGTGTGTGTGTGTGTGTGTATGTGTGTGTGTGTGTGTGTGTGTTTTTGTCCCCGTAACCTAGCGGCTCGGCAAAAGAGACCGATAGAATAAGTACTAGGCTAACAAAGAATAAAGGCGGTGCTCCAGCATGGCCGCAGTCAAATGACTGAAACAAGTAGAAGAATAAAATTCGGTGCTCCAGCATGGCCACAGTCAAAAGACTGAAACAAGTAAAAGAGTAAAAGAGTAAAAGAGTATCATCTTTTCCGGTCGATGAAATAAAGTACCAATCAAGTACTGGATTGTATGTTATCGACAGACCTCGAATTTGTTGAACTTCTGCCTTTATTAGAAACTCTTTTTGCAGTAATTGTTGGGCGGCGGGATGCGGAAGGAAACACGCTGTTATTTGTTCCGGCTCTTTACGTTCTGAATTTGAATTCAACCGAGGTCAGATACTGCTTTGTAATAAACGAAGTAGAACATTTTTGCGTTTTACTTGTCAGAAATAGCAGTCAAATGTCCCTCAAATTATACCTTACGATCTTAAAACAAGGGGAAAGATGTTCTGTGATGCGGTTTTGGGTGCATACAACCTGAAAAAATGTAAGATGAGATGGTTATGGCTTGAAGGTCTACTCAACCAGGATTGATTTCTGGCTAAAACAACAACAAAAACAACAGCAGCAGCAGCAACAACATCGGCAACAACGACAACAAATAACTAGGAGCAAATGATCGTTATATCTGTTAGCGTTGATAGCCAAATTTTCCTCACACCACACCCGTCTGTTTTAAAACCGGAAGTAGACATTCAATAATGGAGTTCTGATACAGTATGTCTGAATAAAAGACGGGATTGTCCAGGCTGGGAGATCTTTTGATCATAGGTCTCCTTGATCAACGCTGACCTGTCGTTTAATAACAAAAACAGCTGGTTTCATCATCATCATCCTCATTATTATTATTGTTGTTGTTGTTATTATTATTATTATTATTATTATTATTATTATTATTATTATTATTATTATTATTATTATTATTATTATTTCACTCTAGATCTGAAATAACAAAATGTATTTTCTAATTAAATAACTTGAATTTACATTTAGTTCTTCTTTAGCAATCGCTTTACAATGTATGTGTGTGTGTGTGTGTGCGTGTGTGTGTATGTGTGTACGTGTGTGAAACGTGTGTATTTGTGTGTGTGTGTGTATGTGTGTATGTATGTTTTAGCGTACATGGTTGTGTGTGCGTCTGTGTATTGTTTGTTTGTGTGTGTGACTGTGTGTGTGTGAGTGTGTGTTTGAGTGTGTGTGTGTGTGTGTGTGTGTGTTTGCGTATGCGATTACAGCATATCCATATATGTATGTTTATATTTACAAATGTATATAGTTATGTATGTATATATGTATGTATGTAAGCATGTATGTGTGCGTTTATGTGTCTCTGCATATCGTGTATATTGAGTACTTGCTTGTCTGCGTGAGTGGGGTGTATGAGTATATATATGTGTATAGTTATGTATGTATGTGTGTGGCTATGCATATATGAGTGTGTGTACGTATTATACGAGTGCATATGTGTGTGTACGCTTTGTTTCATTTTGATGTTATTTCCAATGTCAAAGGTCAGTAGAAATTTTTAAAAAAAGTAAAAAATAAATAACGGTATGACTCCCCCACCCCCAAGAAAAAAAAGCAACAACAGCCAAAAGGAAAACTAACAAAAGTAGAGAGAGAGAAAGAGAGAGAGAGAGAGAGAGAGAGAGAGAGAGAGAGAGAGAGAGAGAGAGAGAGAGAGAGGGTGGGTGGGTGGGGTGGGGAGAGAATGGAATCCGTAACTGAGAAATAATGGTTAATACAGAAAAACTGTCTTTGAAATGCACTTGAAGAACTACGCCGAAACAAAAGTGACAAACAGAAGGAGAAAGAGAGACAGAGAGAGAACGAGGGAGAGGGAGAGAGAGAGAGAGAGAGAGAGAGAGAGAGAGAGAAGGGAAGAGTGATATACATATAAAAACAGGGGAAGAAGAGAGAGAGAGAGGGGGAGAACATTGTGACAAATTAAGTAAGATGTACCAGGAAATACTACAAAACCAATTACCATATGACATATTTCCCGCTTTATCTCTTTATTTCACGCATTACCGTCTCAACGCATCTCTCAGTCTCTCTTCCTCGCATTTTATTCATTTTTTAAAAATCTGTATTGCTGTTGTTGCTGTGATTATTGTTGTTGGTGTTTGGTGCTGTTTGTTTACTGTTGTTGAGATTGTTGTTGTTGTTGTTGTTGCATCTGGGCAATAGCTTAACGAAGGCTTGTATAAAACCTTATTAATTCATTTGTACTTTTAATAGCTTCCTTATAAACTCGAAAGGAAAAACATGTATGTGTGTGGGTGTGTGTTCGTGCCCGTGTGTGTGTGTGTAGGGGTGTGTGTGTATGTACGTGTGTATGTAAGTGTCTGTGTATGTATATGTATGAGTGCGCGTGTGTGTCTATATGTGTATGTCTGAATACATACATATATACATATATATATATATATATATATATATCCATCCATACATTTGTAAATATGTATGTGTATATACATACTCCCATACATATACATACATACACACACATATATACTTACATAAACACATACACACTCACACACACACACATACACTCACACACACGTATATATAAAAGAAGCCCGTCATATATGTGTGTGTATATATTCATATATACACATACACTCATACATATACATATACATACATATATCTGTGTTCATATACATGTACGCGTATACTTACGTATACTTACCCACATGCATAGACACACACACACACTCACATATACACACACACGCACTCACATACACACACACTCACATACACACACACTCTCACACACACACACACTCACATATACACACACACATTTCCAAGTAAAAGAAGTAACAACAAACATCCCACACTGATGACTTTACTACTACTACTACTACTACTACTACCGCTGCTGCTGCTACTGCTGCTGCTACTGCTGCTGCTACTGCTGCTGCTACTGCTGCTGCTACTGCTGCTGCTACTGCTGCTGCCACTACTACTACTACTACTACTACTACTACTACTACTACTACTCGTAGGGTATAACAGTTTATATGAAACTCCGTTACTGAAGCAGTATTATATATTTAGCGACCCTGGGACAACTGAAATTAAATGTTGTCCAGAACCCTATTTCAACTCAGAGTCCAATGGGTAAGGCATGTTATGCTACGAGAAAAGTAAAACGAGTCAAGGACAAAGCTATTATGCAGTCGCTACATATACCAAAACATTACTATATTTTGGTCCCTAAAATCACGCACTATTACTTCTTTGAATAAATTTATACAGGATAATCAGTGTTTGTAATAAGGCGAGATGGAATGCTTTTCATCACATTATTATTATTATTATTATCATTATTATTGTTATTGTTATTATTATCATTAAATCGTTAGCACGCCGGGCGAAATGCTTAGCGGTATTTCGTCTGTCTTTACGTTCTGAGTTCAATTTCGGCCGAGGTCAACTTTGCCTTTCATCCTTTCGGGGTCGATAAATTAAGTACCAGTTGCGTACTGGGGTCGATCTAATCGACTGGCGCTCCCTTCCTTCAAATTTCAAGCCTTGTGCCTATAGTAGAAAGGATTCTTCTTCTTCTTCTTCTTCTTCTTCTCGTTAGCAAAATGTTTGACCCGCCGGGCGAAATGCTGCTAAGCATTTCGTCCGTCTTCATGTTCTGAGTACATATTCCTCCGAGGTCGATTTTGCCTTCCATTCTTTCGAGGTCGATAAATAAAGTACCAGTGAAACACTGAGGTCGATGTAATCAGCTTGTCCACTCTCCAAAAATTTCAGGCCATGTGCCTTTAGTAGAAAGAATTATCATTATTATTGTTATTATTGTCAGCATTTGTAATTACAGGTTTTGTTGGAGCTACCGAAGTCTTGCATGCTTAGCGGGTTTACTACCTGCAGGCTACGGTGCCATGATATTAGCTTTCTTCAGCTATCTAATATTTTCAATAGGATTGAGTCCAAAGCTCCCACCACCACTGGTATCACGTTTACATTATCCTCTCGCATTCCATACAATCTTGCCATTTCCACTTTCAATTCGGAATACTTCGTGATTTTTGCAACCTCTTTACTCACAATATTATTATTATTATTATTATTCAGTAGTTTTATTTTTATAACGTGCTTTCACTTCACTACCGAGCGCAGCTCTGTGCGCCTTGGGTATGTGCTGTGGTTTGCTGTGGTGCTCTTATGGTTACTGTATTGAAAGTGTTTTGCGTAGAATGTGTGCAGTACCCAGTAGTGCAATTTTCTGTATGTTATATATATTTGTAAGTCCTGCTATTTTTGTTATGTATTTGTCTGAATATTTTTTTATTATACCTAAGACACCTACTATGATAGGAATTGTTTCTGTTTTTAGATTCCACATTCGAGTTATCTCTATTTCCAGGTCTTTGCATTTTGAAAGTTTTTCCATTTCTTTTAGAGAAACGTTGTCATCTGCTGGTATTGATACATCAATTAGAAAGCATTTTTTTTCTTCATGCTTTCTAATTGATGTATCAATACCAGCGTTATTATTATTATTATTATTATTATTATTATTATTATTATTATTATTATTATTATTATTATTATTATTATTACTATATGCTTGACTTTTGCTTTGTATTCGTACAAGTTGGCTCCAAGTCTCACCCTGAGACCTCAAGAGACAAGTTAGAAGTTCATGTTGGTGTTATGCCTAGGATGTCATCTATTTGGTTTTGCACGTAGTATTGTTCTAAAGAATGTTTAAGAAAACAAGAAAATTATGAGTTTGTTTTAAAATTTGAGATTACATAGACAGTGTTTTCCCATGAGCACTCTCTTTTGAATTCCTGCCATTTTGAGGTTTCCTGGTATCTGAGCTAGGAAGCAATCAGCCCCTTTTGCTATCATTCCTTGGGCAACTATGACAACAGGTATTGTTTTAGTCTTCAGGTTCCACATTTTGCCAATTTCTATTTCAAGATGTTTATACTTGCTCAGTTTTTGGTAGGTCTTGATAGGTACATTTATGTCGATTGGGACAGTCATATCAATGAGAAAGCATGATTTTTGTCTCGAGCCTTTTAATATAATGTCTGGCTTCAACCACGGCCGCCAGACGGCTTCGGAATCTCCTGCAGCTCTCTTGGATGGTCTCCTTGTTTCAGTTGGTGAATGCTGCCATAATCCTTCTTTGGTGTTACAAGGAGTTTGTTGGTCGCTCGCTCAATTGTGCCCCACATCTAATAAGCAAGGGGGTTGCAGTCCGGGGAGTTAGGTAGCCAGGTGTTAGGGGTGATATGGTCACAGAAATTGTTTGATAGCCATAATTGAGTTCTCCTGCATGTGTGACATGGTGCAGAGTCCTGTTGCCACCCTCTTGACCCAGGACAGCACTACCTCCTCCAGGCACTTGATGTAGGTCTCCCTGTGGAGTCTGGGGCCGTGTGGGAAGATGAAAGGAAGCATAACGTCGCCATCACTAGTGATCACTCCAAACACCATGATGTTGACTGGACGTTTGATTTTTATCACGCTCTGTATATATCCTCAAATTTTACTCTCCTCATACTGACACCAAAGCACTCTGAAATGTTTGTATTGGAGTGTCCAGTGCGAATGCTAAGCAGTACAGTATATTGTTTCCAAATTTCTGGCAGAGTGAATTGCGTCATGGTGCTGTTTTTCTCACAGACGGTACCCAACTGAACCTACAAAACTGTGTAGTCGACAAAATAAAAAAAAAACAATGCGCATGCGCAAAATTCAAAATATAAAATGGTGACAATTTACCCATATATATATGTATTGATTTATATATAGATATATATATATACATACATATACGTATATCTATCTATCTATCTATATACATATATGTATATATATATATATGTATATATATATACATATATGCATATATATATATATATATATATATATATATATATATATATATATATATATATATATACATATATGCATATATATATATATATATATATATATATATATATATATATATATATATATATATATATATATATGTATGTATATATGTACGTATACATATAGTGGCGCAGGAGTGGCTGAGTGGTAAGTAGCTTGCTTACCAACCACATGGTTCCGGGTTCAGTCACATTGCGTGGCACCTTGGGCAAGTGTCTATAGCTTCGGACCAACCAATGCCTTATGAGTGGATGTGGTAGACTGAAACTGAAAGAAGCCCGTCATATATACATATTAGTAATGCTAAGACAACAAAAGAATGAATGAGACTTCGATATTATATAAATAGAGGAATTTATCTGTGATATAATATGTGACAATTATTCGGTTGCTTTAATAAGACTCCCAGTTTCGGATGTCGGGGCGGAAAACTGCTCCGGCATCTCGTCAGTTATCGAGGCAATCATTTTTTTATGACAACCGAATAATTGTCACATATTATATTACACACACACACACACACACACACACACACACATATATATATATATATTACATATATATATATATGTGTGTATATATATATATATGTTATTTTTTTATTCTTTTGCTTGTTTCAATCATTTGACTGCGGCCATGCAGGGGCATCGCCTTGAAGGGTTTTAGCCGAACAAATCGACCCCAGGACTTAGTTTTTTTTTACCGGCCTAGTACTTATTATATCGGTCTCTTTTTCCGAAGCGTTAAGCTATGGAGACGTAAACACACCAACACCGGCTGTCAAACGAAGGTGGGGACAAAGGCTGACATAAAGACACGCACACACACACACACACACACACACACACACACACACACACATACACACACACACGCACACACACACACACATATTTATTACATATATACCACGAGCTTCTTTCAGTTTCCGTCTACCAAATTCTCTCACAAGGCTTTGGTGTGCCCAAGGCTATAGTAGAAGACACTTGCCCAAGGTGCCACGCAATGCGACTTAATCCGGAACTGTGTGGTTGGGAAGCAAGCTTCTTACCACATAGCCATGCCGGAAAAAATTACCGCTAAGCATTTTGTTCGACGTGCTAACGATTATCCAAGTCCACTTACCTTACCTTACAAGGCCTATCGGTCGTAGAACATTGCTAATAGTTTATCTTATTGATTCCCAGATGAATAAGAGGTAACGTTAACGTCGTCTGGATTTGAACTCACGAGGTAAAGAAAAGGAAGATATATCGTAAAGCATTTTGTGCGACGCTCTAACGATTCTGCCAATGTATCGCACGAAATTGTTTCTTACACAGACACAAAACCTGAAATTTTGGGGTGAGGGTGTTAGTCGATACTTTGGACCTCAGTACATGACTGGTACTTTGTTATATGGGACCTAGAGAGACGAAAAGTAAAGTTGGTTTCAGGAGAACTTGAACCCAGAAGGTAAAGGGCCGCGATTATGCTGATTCTGCTGCCTATCATCAACATATTATGAGACACCCCCCCCCCCCGAAAAAAAAAGAAAGAAAGAAAAGAAGCAAAAAGGAAACAAATCAAAATATCAACACAGAGCAATAACAACTTAAACAACACCCAAAATACTAATTAAAGAAGCCAAGCTAGAATAACAACAACAAAAATAACTGCTGACACCACCACAACCACCACCACCACCACAACAACAACAACAACAACAACAACAACAACAACAACAATAATAATGAATGCTGCTGCTGCTGCTGATGATGATGATGATGATGATGACAGTAATGGTAATAAAAATAATGGTTTCTTTATTAACTCCGTAGTAACTTCTTCACCATACGTCTTTAACTTCACTGAACCCAAACCCTTTTCCGATTATTATCCCTCAACAAACGCTGTCAGAAAGGAGCTGAGCTGTGATATTTCATTTTAGTGTGCTTGCGTGCGCTGGTGTGTGTGTTGGTGTGTGTGTGCGTATGTGTGTGTATGTGTGTGTGTGTGTGTGTATGTGAGTCCTTGTATATTTGTGTACATGTGTATGTTTGTCTATGTGCTTCTGTTTGTCGATGTGTATAAATATGTCTAATATTTTTTGCTTATTTATCAAGTTATATTTGTTACCCCTTGTTATGGCTTCTCTCTCTCTCTTTTTCCCTCTCTTTTATTTCTTACTTCTATCTTTCTCCTCCCTCTCTCACTCTCTGTCACATTCATATATTTCTCTCTAGTTTACATTTTTCCTTCGTTCACCCCACACCTTGTTCACTCTTGTTATGTATTTTTCAACCTCCATCAACAATTTCTCTCTCTTTAATCTCACTCCGACTTCAACATCTCTCCCTCCCCTCCACCTCTCTCTCTCTCTCTCTCTCTCTCTCTCTCTCTCTCCAACAATTCTCTTTACTACTATGTGCAGTCGTCTGATAAAACAATTTAGTCTCTTCCTTTATTACCTCCAGTTGTTGCCGTCGTTGGAGAGTGTCAACACCGGAAACGACGCACGCCAGCTAATACCAACCTGTTATCACTCATTATGTATGGGATGTGTGTGTGTGTGTGTGTGTGCATGTGTGTGTGTATGTGTGTGTGCATATATATATATATATATATATATATGCATGAATGTTTGCATGCGTGTGTGTGTATATATATATATATATATATATATATATATGTATATACATATACATATATATATGTATATATATATGTGTGTGTATGAATGTAAATATGATGTATATATATGTGTGTATTTACGCGTGTATGTTTTGTGTGTATGAGGTACCCCTCCCCCAATATTTGAACTGAAATAAAAGGGGTAGGTCTGAAAATAACAAAACTAGCATCTGGAAAATAGGGATTATTTTCCTCTAAACAGGAAGAGCTGATATTTTGTATATTATTAGTACACAGGAGAGGATACGAAAAGAGAATGGAAAAGAAAATGAAATAAAAGATAGAGGAAGAAAGAGAAAAAAAAAAGGAAGAGAGGGAGAAAGAAAGGAAGAAATGAAAGAATGAAGAAAATAGATCGACTCGAAATACCAGAATAAGAAAATTGAAACATTATGTGAAGGAAAGCATTTCAATGGTATTATAATTGGGATGAATGGCAAGCGCCTACCGAGTACACTTTACAGTTCAGCTTCGTCTTTCGGTAATATATGAGTTCACTGCATTTTAATCTGCTAATGCTTATGAAGGAAAGCATTTGAAGCATTAGAAATAAGTTAACTTTAATCCTAGATATGTATACGAAAGGAAGAAGCCATTATAAACGGGATGAACATACCTAAAAAACAAAAACAAAAAAAAACAAAAATCTGACAAAATATTTTGTGAAGGCAGATAAGAGTTGAAATATATATGGAGTGAACTGTAACATTTATAATAACCTTCTGACTAATATTAGCATTACTAGTAACTATTTAAAAACATGCGCTATTAATACTTTAAATTTTATAACTATAGAGGCTGAACGCATAGCCTCAGGAATGAATATAAATGACAGAGTAGAGATTGTTGAACTAAAAAAAATACGTAATTATTTATTAAGGACCACAAACCAAACTTCGTGAATAATATTTTACGAAATTTATCAATCTACAAAATACCGAACAAAGAAGAATCACAAAAAATGTAAACATAAAGCAACAATAATATCCAGATTAACACCTTGGAACTATAACACATTAGTTATAATGGGTTTACATTGGTCGTATATAAACAAGAATATATATATATATTTCCACTTGTTGGCATAGTTAACTACTATCCAACCAAAACTATAAGCGTCTATTACTAAAGGCCTTTGGCTTAGCGAAACTCTAAACTACCATCACTGATAGCGACTCACAAATAAAAATTCATGCCATAAAGTTTGGTCTTTATTTACTGCAGCAAATGGATGAAAAAGCATAGTGCCGCTCTTTTGTGAAATAAGAAAACAAGAAATTTTGCAGACAGATTTTTAAATTGAATCTGTAAATAAATATATTTTAGATGTTATTTACAATTAATTCAGCACTATTTATGGTTTATCGTTATAGTAATAAGGATAATGTTTTACTAATTTCGCAGAAATATCAATGAAAAATAGACAAATAAATTTAGAAAAGGTTTAGGAACCTATTCAAGGAATTGAACCTAAAAATAGGAGTACTACCCTTCAAACAATTTTTTTTATATGGAACCTTCAACCTTGATAATAAATAATTAGAACCGTAAATTAAATCTAATGATTCAATTGTACACACACGCACACACACACACACACACACACACATTTAATATAATAGACACATACAACTAAAATAAAAAGGTCGAGAGAAGAGAAGTCATTTGGTATAATTTTCCATTTCCGATAACTGTCAGAACTTTATTATGCAAAATATTTCTCGATCTAATAAGAATACATTTTCCGTTTGGACATATTGCATAAAAATATTTATACGAATTCGTTTAAAATAAGCTTCTCTAAGGAATTTCCCTAATATTCTATTATCCATGAGTAATAAGAAAATAATGAAAAGACTATGTCATTTAAATATAAGCAATAGAATATCCAACTACAATTGCCATTCTGAAATTGTGTACCCAGTCAATGAAGACAGCTTGTTATATATAGTCACTATCGTATCAAGATTGAACCGAAATTGCATTGATAATATCAGTAAGATTGCGAACCAATTAAAGAGTAGCCTTTATCAGTATAACTATACAGTTAGAACTCTTCAAAGAAGAATATATATAAAACTTGCAACGTACATATATGGTTGTTGAAAAATAATAATATATCCTATATCATTAAGTGGTGACTATTAGATAAAAGTGCTAACTTATACATAATCAAATGCTTTCTGTAGTCTTTGCACAATGGAAATGCTATTGATTTTGAAGCATAATACCAAATATTAAACAGGCACGACAAATTAATATCTTCATGCACATACATACGCCAATACACACTTAAAGGCCTTAACGACATCCCAATCAGAGTAACATGAGATCCGAGCTCTCTCTCTATATATATATGTATATATTTCCTTTCATTATATTTCCATTCCCATTTACAATATTCTATTTTGTCTTCAAAAGTATTTCACGTATAATTAATTTGAAATGGATTTACGGAGACCTTAATTTAGTTAATAATTTAATAAGTACCTGCAGAGAAACATTGTGAATATGAGAATAGTGGAAATAGAATATTCCTTTTGAAAATATATTTCCTTTGCAGTTCATCTAATTTCTATATGTAAGGTTCGAATTTCTTGCAATTACGGGAATAAAACTCGAGTGACTTCCCTTTATTTGTAAGAATATTTAACAACTAGTAGCAAGCTCTAGAAATAGCAACAAATCGACACACACATACGCACGCGTACGCACACGCACACACACACAAACGCACACAAGAAAAAAGTTAATACCATTTGCTCCCTACGTACGTTTCGCCATTGTGGCTATTTGTATCCTCTGCAGCGGATGTTCATAGTACAAGTGGATGCAGATCCACAACAATTCTTCAGGGAAACACATTATTGCATTATGTTTCGACAAAGCAAAAAAAAAAAAAAAAAAAAAATCAATAAATATGATGTTAACATTCATGTATGAATATAGTAAATCGTTCAAATGAACACAAAAGCATGCAAATAAATAGATATACGTAAATATTTAAGAGCAACAGACATAGTTACACACAACACAACATCAGATATGAACACACGACAACAATTATAACAGAAAAATGTAGTGTTTTTACTATTCGCATTTTAACAAACGACAGGAAATAAATGGCTATAAAGAAATAACTGGAAGAACCATGGGAAGGTGAAACTATTAGCTGTAATATAATTGAAGAATACATATATTACATATTCACACAGACACACACACACACACACACACACACACACACACAGAGGTGAAGTGAATGGTGACTCTTCGATTGAATCAATTGTTTCTAGTTCTGTTTTGAAATCTCCTCAAGAGCTGTACTGAGGGGAGTTGAAGAAATTTTCATACTCACCTTCATATGCATGTATGTGTACGTGCGTGAGGTTGTGCGTGTATATGTGTACGTGTGTGGCCGTGCGTGTGTGTGTATGCGTGTGTGTGTGTATGCGTGTGTGTTCGTTCATAAGAACGAAGTTTACAATCATAACTATTAAAAACACCCATGAGCATTTTATTAAGGATTTATATTTTCCATTTCCTCATAAGCCGTATACATTTAGCTTGGATAATGATGATGATGATAAAGAAGAAGGAGAAGAAAAGGAAGAAGAAGAAAAAGAAGAGGAAGAGGAAGAAGAAGAAGAACAACAACACAACAATGGCAACAGCAAAAGTAACAATACTAAAAACTATAATTAACGGGATAGCCTAATCTCTAATTAGTAGCTAGATTCTCTAGAAGGAGTGGTCAAATTTTCAAATAGTGCCCTACTGTTTTAAATAAAGGGCGTATTGAATAATCTAGTCTTAGTTTCCCTAAAATAAGATAGGATGGTCATCGGTGGAATACTTTTGATCATAGATTTGTAGAATCAGGACTTGTTGTTGTTGTTGTTGTTGTTGGCACTCCGTCGCTTACGACGACGCGGGTTCCAGTTGATCCGATCAACGGAACAGCCTGCTCGTGAAATTAACGTGCAAGTGGCTGAGCACTCCACAGACACGTGTACCCTTAACGTAGTTCTCGGGGGATATTCAGCATGACACAGAGTGTGACAAGGCTGACCCTTTGAATTACAGGCACAACAGAAACAGGAAGAAAGAGTGAGAGAAAGTTGTGGTGAAAGAGTACAGCAGGGTTCGCCACCATCCCCTGCCGGAGCCTCGTGGAGCTTTAGGTGTTTTCGCTCAATAAACACTCACAACGCCCGGTCTGGGAATCGAAACGGCGATCCTATGACCGCGAGTCCGCTGCCTTAACCATTGGGCCATTGCGCCTCCACAAGAATCAGGACTAATCTGGGGTTAAACAACAACGACAACAACATCAATTAAGTTAACAGCAACGAGGGTAACAGCTACAAAGACAAAGATGAGTATAGTAATAAGAACGATTAAATATATATGATATAAATATCTGTAGAAACAACTACAAATATAGTTACAATGATATTAGCAACGACGTTATCAACATAAAATGCCGACAATAGCAACACGAGACAATAGCAACAGCGTCGACATGATTAACAGTAATGTTAGCAGCGCCAATGACAACAGTTAACTGCAATGTTTAGCAACAACAGCAGATGTTAGTGAACAAGGATAGCAACAGCCAAAAGAACAATATCAACACAGCAGCAATAGCAACAACGATATCAACATTAAAAAAATCAACAAAAGCAACAAAATTAACAGTAACGTTAGCAACACTAATAACGGTTGATTGCAATGCTTAGGAACAGCAGCAGCAATGACAGATTAATGACAGCAACAACGAAAAGAACAACATCAACAAAACAGCAATACCAATGGGGAGAATAGCAACTAAGATAGCAACAAGGACGACAATAACTACAGTAGCAATAGCAGCGATAACAACAATAATAGTAGGAATAGCAATCATGAACATGACAATAACCGTGAGAACAATAGCAACAAGGATGTGAACATCTGTAGCAACAACCACAAAAATAGCAGCGATAAAAATATTGACAGCGCAAACGATAACAACAATCGCAACAGTGACAGCAACAAAAGTATTGCAACACAACTATCACCAGCACCAGCACCAGCACCAGCACCAGCACCACAATCGTCCACACCACCACACCACCACCAACAACATCCTCACCACCACTACCATCAATAGCACCACCAACACCAATAACAACTACTGCTACAGACCCCCCCCCCCCCCCAAATAACAACGATGACAATGCAGTTGCAGAGACAGCAGCAGCAGCAGCAGCAGCAGCAGCAGCAGCAGTAGCAGCAGTAGCAGCAGTAGCAGCAGCAATGACAAATACACAACAACAACAGCAAAAGCAACAAAGACAATAACAATGAAGACTGCAGCAACAGGGACAATAACGATGGCAGTAAATATATGGCAATCTCACCACCACCACCACCAGCACCACCACCAGCACCACCACTAGCACCACCAGAACCACCACCACCACCACTATCACCACAACAAACAAAAATAGCAACAACAACAACGAGAACTGCAGTTATAACATTACGAATAATAACGATTGCAACAACAAGCGGCAAAAACGTGAACAACAATAACAACAACAACAACGGCAAGCGATAACAACAACAACAACATTAGTAATAAAACAACAACAGCAACGAAAGCTATAACAACTACATCGGCTATAACAACAGTAACAATAACAGCAACTGTAGCAGCCGACAACAACAAGGCCAATAAACAATAAACAACAAGAAGCGTCAGTGTGTAATACAAGGCTCACAATTACATCATGAAAGGTAATTTTGTGTAAGTGCTGCCCTGCTGATAGAGTCATCAAAGATCGGTTGATTACCTGCTGAGCGCATTATCTTTTGTTGCCGTATTATATTACACCTGCCCAGAAGGTGTTCCCTTTCTGTGCGGGGTCTTCTGTAAGGGAACTCACACACACACACACACACGCAGAGAGAAAGAGAGAGAGAGGGAGAGAGAGAGAGAGAGAGAGAGAGAGAGAGAGAGAGACAGACAGAGGCAGACGTTCAGATACAGAACATCAAGGCACCACAATTTAAGCGCTGCGGTAAAGAGAGGACTTTTATCACAGACAAAATACCTTCAAGGGGATCAATAATGACAACAACAACAGCAACAACAACAACAACAACAACAACAACAATAATATTATCAATAATAATAATAATAATAATAATAATAATAATAATAATAATAATAATAATAATTTCTTTTTCTTTTCTTCTAAGACGTTTAGAATATTTAGTCGATACAAGATACTCACTGAGAGATATGACGGCGTTTACGCTTCTGATATCTCTCTCTCTCTATATATATATATATATATATGTATGTGTGTGTGTGTGTGTGTGTGTGTGTGTGTGTGTGTGTGTG
>NC_142940.1:37952630-37955130 GCF_046866305.1 Octopus bimaculoides
TAGTTAGCTAGCTAGCTAGCTAGATAGATAGATAAATAGTTAGCTAGCTAGCTAGATAGATATATAGATAGATAGAGATAGAGATAGACATCGATAGAGAGAGAGAGCGAAAGAGGAAGAGAGAGAGAGAGAGAGAGAGAGAGAGAGAGAGAGAGAGAGAGAGAGAGAGAGAGAGAGAGAGAGAACTATCTGTGTATCCCATTTAATGTAGACACATTCCGAAAAAGTAAAAAACACAATGAAGAAGAAATGTGCATCTAGCTGCTACTGATTTATTCGTGCTTTTAAACACAGTGAATACTGCAGTAAAGTTGCTTTCTCGTATGCATATTAAGTATGTTTCTTCTGTTAAATATGACGGATGTGTGTGTATGTGCGTGTGCTTGTGTGCACGTGCGTGTCCACGTGTGTGTATATGCTTGCATGTATCTATGTATTGATGAGTGTTTGTATCTCTAAACTAAACATACCAAATTTCAAAGCAAAAATAAATTAAAACTTTACAAATTATATATATCGCAGAATTGCTTTTCCCTTTTGGTACCAAACAAAATTCATTTTTGCGAATAGAACTTAGTTGTGTGATTCTATCCCATGGTATTACTGGTATTACTTCATTGACCAGTAAAGAGTATAAAAATTGATCCCGCGGGATTTGAACTGACCCCGATTAAATCGTGACTAGATCGTATTTACATGCTCGCGCACACACACACACACACACACACACACACCCACACACACACACTCTCTCTCTCTCTCGCTCTCTCTCTTTCTCTCTCTCTCGCTCTCTCTCTTTCTCTCTCTCTCGCTCTCTCTCTTTCTCTCTCTCTCGCTCTCTCTCTTTCTCTCTCTCTCGCTCTCTCTCTTTCTCTCTCTCTCGCTCTCTCTCTTTCTCTCTCTCTCTCCTTCTTCCCTCATTATCATATATGCCATTTCAGCCCCACGTTTTACACAGATGTAAACAAAAGATTAAAAAAGTTCACTTCACTATCAAGAGGTCCCGGGTACATTCTCAGAGCGTGGCATCTTTAGAGTGAGAACATAGGTAGAATTGGTCCAAATATACACACGTACGTATATATATACATACGTGCATATAAGACATATATATATTTACAAATATATATGCATATATATATATATATATATATATATATATATATATATATATATATATATATATATATATATATATATATATATATATATATATATATATATATATATGTATATATATGTGTGTATATGTATTTATGCATGTATGAATGTATGTCTGTAGGTATGTATGTATATGTGTGTGTATATATATATATATATATATATATATATATATATATATATATATATATATATATATATATATATATATATATATATATATATATATATATATATATATATAAATATATATATATATATATATATATATATATATATATATATATATATATATATATATATATATATATGCGTGTGTGTATGTGTGTGTGTGTGTGTAGCATAAATACTTAGTGACAGCTTATTTATTCCTTTGCCCCTCTATTGCTTGTTTTTATTTAATATATTTATACATTTACTCATTTTGTTCTTCTGAATTAATTTTTTTTGTCTTCTCTTTACATAGCTTTTAGTAAATCGTGGGTATGAATTACCCCGAATTCCTTTGGCTGCTGTTAGCTGAAGTAGCAGCAGGACTGGGTTGTGGCGGGTGCTTGTGTTAGTGTGTGTGTGTGCGGGCGTGCGCGTGTATGTGTGTGCAAAGCATTTCATGCAATGATCTGTTATCTAACGTAGTCATGCTTACAATTACTGGTACAAACGCACGCAATCACTCACTCACACAAACAAACACACGCCTTAATCTATTCTCATTCCTACATATATACACAAATTGTATTCATATGTGCATATATATGCGTATGTGTGGCACACACACACGCATACATATATCAACTGTATATATACAGTAGATACATATATATATATATGCATATATATATGTATATATATATGTATATATATATATATATATATATATATATGTGTGTGTGTGTGTGTGTGTGTATGTATGTGTGTGTGTGTATATATATATATGTGCGTTTGTGTGTAAATATATGTATATATGTCTATACAGAGTTCGATGGGTAACTTGTCACCATTTTATATTTTTAATATCACGTCTATGAGAAAAACAGCACAATGACGCAATTCACTCTGCCAGAAATTTGGAAACGACATGCTGTACTGCTTAACATTCTCGCTGGAAGCTCCAGTACGAACATTTCAGAGTTTTCGGGTGTCAATCTGAGGACAGCGCAGTCTGTAGACGCGTAGCGAGAGTGATAAAAATGAAACAACCAGTCAACATCCTGGTGTTTGGAGTGATCACTAGTGATGTCGATGTTATGCCTCCATTCATCTTCACACACGGCCTCAGACTCAGCACGGAGGCCTACATCAAATGCCTGGAGGAGGTAGTGCTGCTCTGGGTCAAGAG
>NC_142940.1:37960130-37965130 GCF_046866305.1 Octopus bimaculoides
ACACGCACACACGTTTCTGACAAACATATGTACGTATAAATACGTATAAATATTCTTTCTCTCACATATCTTTCCAAAGTTGTGTGCGCATGCGTATGTGTGTGTAATAGTTATATATATTCTTTTATTCTTTTATTTGACTGCGGTTATGCTGGAGCACCGCCTTTAGTGGAACACATCAGCCCTAGGACTTATTCCTTCTAAGCCCAGCACTCATTCTATCGATCACTTTTGCCGAACCGCCAATTGACGGGGTCGTAGCCACACCAACATCAGCTGTCAAGCGATGGTGGGGAGACAAATACAGACACACAAAGACATACATATATATATACATATATGACGGGATTCTCTCAGTTTCCGTCTACCAAATCCACTCACAAGGCTTTGGTTGGCCCGATATCTGTATATATATACTTACACAAATATATACATACATACATACATAAATAATACATACATACATACATACATACATACATATATATATGTATGTATTTGTGTGCCTGTGTTTGTCTCCCCACCATTGCTTGACAACCGATGTTGGTGTGTTTACGTCCCCGTAACTAGCGCTTCAGCTAGAATAAGAACTAAGCTTACAAAGAATAAGTCCTGGGCTCGATTTGTTCGACTAAAGGCGATGCACCAGCATGACCACAGTCATATGACTGAAACAAGTAAAAGAATGAAAGAAAAGAATATATATATATATACACACACTATATTTAAAATATAGTATATTTAATTAATCAATTATATATATATATATATATATATATATATATATATATATATATATATATATATATATCAAACAATAAGCAACACGGATTTCAAAAGTGATTGCAGTACGCACGTTTCATGCTACTTCAATTTATTTAAGTAATGTGAGCATTACCTTAAATGCAATATGAAGAGCAATCTTCAGCTGCACGAAAAAATGTAGAAAAAAAGACATATTACAAATGTGGCAACATATTAAAACCAAGTGGGAGAGAGCGCTCTCTCCCACTTGGTTTTAATATGTTGCCACATTTGTAATATGTCTTTTTTTCTACATTTTTTCGTGCAGCTGAAGATTGCTCTTCATATTGCATTTAAGGTAATGCTCACATTACTTAAATAAATTGAAGTAGCATGAAACGTGCGTACTGCAATCACTTTTGAAATCCGTGTTGCTTATTATTTGATTTTAATCACCCATCCTTTTGGGATGTGATATTCGGGTGCCTTCGCATAAGTACCATATTCAAGCCTTGAATATATATATATATATATATATATATATATATATATATATATATATATATACACACACATATATAGATCTGATTTCGCTTCCTTGTATGTCAAGTTGTACTGGAAATTAATTTAATATTACATTGAAGGATTACATTTTACTTTTAGTAGATTATATATTTGTTAAAAGGTCGATGGTGACTTCGAAGTTTCAGTTTGCTGTACTTCAGTCTGCTTGGCCCCCTTGTATCCAGTGACTTGAATGTTTGGACGCAGTAGGCAAAAATCCATCCGAGATTAGATTCTTCTTTTTTAGTGGCGTTTGATTGTACGATGAAGAAGCAGTCAGCGTAATGTGTGTATGTTGCTGTGTTGTTGTTTGTTCCTTCTCGAGCCATGCCTGGCTTATAAGGGTCGGTTTCCGGGTTTCAGGGGCGTATAGGTTTCCCACCTGGACGGGACGCCGGTCTGTCGCAAATGTGTATGTGTGAGTATCTAAATGCGTAAATATGTGTGACTTTATAATTAAGCCTTGTAAGTGGATTTGGTAGACGGAAACTGAAAGAAGCCTGTCGTATATATGTATATATATGTATGTGTGTGTATATGTTTGTGTGTCTGTGTTTGTCCCCCTACATCGCTTGACAACCGATGGCGGTGTGTTTACGTCCCCGTAACTTAGCGGTTCGGCAAAAGTGACCGATAGAATAAGTACTAGGCTTACAAAGAATAAGTCCTGGGGTCAATTTGCTGGACTAAAGGCGGTGCTCCAGCATGGCCGCAGTCAAATGACTGAAACAATTAAAAGAGTAATAGTATGTTTGTGTATGTGTGCAAATATTGTTTAAAGTGTGCATATGTATACTACTTTGAATAAGTACGTTCTCATGTATCTACGGCAAATGGATATGTTAAATAAAATAGGTTACAATTATCACTGGGAGATCATCATCATAATCGTCGCATTCATCATCATCATCGCCGTCGTCGTCATCATCATCGTCAACATTATCATCATCAACTTCATCAACATATCAACATCATTAACATATCAACATCAACATTAACATCTTCAACAACATGAACACCTACACATTACTGTCTCGAGTCCTAGGACTCACAGGCCGGTTGCCCGGTTTTCATAGCAAATAAGGGACCGAAATCACAACACTCCCCAGTTCATCACAGGTTACTCATCTCCAACTCAATGGACTGGAGCTACGTGAAACGAAGTGTTTTTGCTTTATAACGCAACGCACCACATAGTCCAGGAATTGAAACCACGACCATAAGATCGTGAGCGCAACATACCCTAACCACTAGGCCACGCATATTCACTGGGAGTTCGCATATCATAAAATCATGTATACGCTATGTACGGTACATCATGCGTTACATATTCTTTGTACGGATCCAGTTAATATGAAATAATTAAGGAGTTCTAAAAGGTAAGTGTCGGATTATAGGGATTACAGGAAATAGATTTTAAATTGAATGGAATAATAAAGAATATCCTTAATTGAAGTATTTAATCTACGTAATGTAAAATCGTATTTTAATTTGGAAAAGTGTATCGCAAGAGAAAAACGGTAAAATTAAATTAAAAGTACGCCAATAGCACCCCGCTTTGAAGTTTGTATGTGTGTATATATGTCCATATATATATACAGTTATATATACACATATATCTATATAATTACATAAATATATGTGTGTACATAAGTCAATATAGTTATATGTATACACACACACACACATATATATATATATATATATATATATATATATACGTACGCATATCTGTTTATATGCATATAGATATATTTATAAGTGTGTATATATGTACGTATATATGTACGTATATATATATATATATATATATATATATATATATATATATATATATATATATATATATATATATATATATATATATATATATATATATATATATATATTATAAGGTTTTTAAACTTTTAAATTTTCATATGCTACATCCTCTGGGAAAATTATTATATATATATATATATATATATATATATATATATATATGTATATCTATCTATCTATCTCTCTCTCTATCTATCTATATATATAAATATGTTAATGTGCATGTGTACACACACACACACACACACACACACACACACACACACACACATATATATATATATATATATATATATATATATATATATATATGTGTGTGTGTGTGTGTAATATACATATGCACGGAGATAATTTAAAGAGCATAAGTAATGCACCTATAAAAAGAGCGAAAATATTTTCCACAAAGGTGTCACCTTCATTACCACAACAGCCTAAATGTCGTAGATTGTTTTCATGCAATTCTGTGAGCAGCTTTTGTAGCATATCTTACACTAACTTTACTAAAGCCACGTCCGTTCTCGATGGCGCCATGACAAGAAATCATGACTACGTTGTATTATTATTCGCCGTTCTGTCAGTAATTACCATGCGACGGACACGTTTGCTGTTGTCAACAGTACTACAAGCTGTGATCGGTTGTTCTTGATGGGAGACGATTGTGCATTTACGGACAATCCGTGGAGGCGCAATGGCCCAGTGGTTAGGGCAGCGGACTCGTGGTTATAGGATCGCGGTTTCGATTCCAAGACCGGGCGTTGTGAGTGTTTATTGAGCGAAAACACCTAAAGCTCCACCAGGCTCCGGCAGGGGATGGTGGCGAACCCTGCTGTACTCTTCCACCACAACTTTCTCTCAATCTTACTTCCTGTTTCTGTTGTGCCTGTAATTCAAAGGGTCAGCCTTGTCACACTGTGTCACGCTGAATATCCCCGAGAACTACGTTAAGGGTACACGTGTCTATGGAGTGCTCAGCCACTTGCACGTTAATTTCACGAGCTGGCTGTTCCGTTGATCGGATCAACTGGAACCCTCGACGTCGTAAGCTACGGAGTGCCAACAAACAACAACAACAGCGGACAATCCGTAGTGGTATAAAACTGCTTCCATTCGGTTCCTGCAGCCACATGAACAGGCTCACTTAACGCTGCTCATCTTTGGAGCAACCAGCAAGAGGTACGACCAAGTTTAATGTAATAGCTTCAACTTAGTTGATGTTTCAAGTTCATACCTTATAGCGTTGTTACGATGGGAAGACTCACGACCAGTGATCCAGTGATGCGTGCGCAAGTAATTTTCCCGCCATCAGTAAAAATTTAATAAGTCGTCATTTGCACGTGAACATCAAGAATGAAAACAATGACTTGCTTATTTATTCTTAATACATTCCTGCAGGTCTGAACTTAAGTACGCTAGTCGCTGCTGCGTTTCGTCACAAGAGAATAGCCATTTTATGAGACGAATATGTGTTCATAACAAATTCGATTCATTTGTACAAAAGATTATTGGATGAGAAGATCGGCTGCTTCAGAACCCCTTGTGCTAATGAATCCATTCTGATATTAACACGTATTCATCGTAAAGGAGAAGCTGTCCTCTAGTGACGAACCGCAGAAGCGATTAGCGAATTCACGTTCGAATTAGCCGGAACGTATTAAGAATACTCAAGTCATTGTTTTGATTATCGCTGTTCACGTGCATGAGAAGATTTATTACGATTTACTACTGGCGGGGAAATTAGTTGTGCACTCCTGACTAATTGTTGGTCATCCTCTCGTTACTTCCGGAGCGTATTAATAATAAATACACTAGTCACAGTAAAGGTTTATATGTGCATTACAAATAATTGCAACTGTGTGTCTTTGTATCTGTGT
>NC_142940.1:37970130-37972630 GCF_046866305.1 Octopus bimaculoides
TAAGACCCCGTGTTCAACTGTAATATATTAAGTCTCAGTGTTTAGAACCAATTGAATTATTTTAACGGTTCTGTGTTTAAGTGTTGTTTAAAAGCATTGGAGGGCACACCTTATTTCCGGTTTCAAGACAATTCGCGGTAGAATGATTACATTAAAGCCCAGTGCTATTTCTAAATTATGGCATTGAGGGCTAGTGTTTGACCCTAGTTGCATAGCATTGAGGGCCAGACCTTAATTTCTGCTGAACGCCAATAAGGCCAGTCCTTAATAATTCTTGTTGACTGCCATTAAGGATCAGTCTTTTGTTTCGTTCGAATAATATTAAGGGCCAGTCTATCATTTTTCTTGAATGCCATTAGGGACCACTACATTTTTAGCTCAGGTTTCCTAATGTAAATTCATGCGGTGACAAATTCCTCTCTGCTTAAAAAACAAGACTATTGCAAGTAACGTTCTCAGCGGATATGGCGTGCATTGCCCCACCCAAAGATGACGACGATGACGATGACGATGACGACGACGACGACGATGACAACAACAACAAGAAAAAGAAGAAGAAGAACAACAACAACAACAATAACAACAACAACGAAAACAACAACAATGGAAACTTCGCTAGATGTACTTCCGCTGTTCCAGTAAAACAACGAATAAGAGCATAATAAAACGTCTTGAATTGGAATTGAACCCAACACCTATCAAATCATCTTGGCAATGTCATCTCCCGTCAGGTTTGTTGGGTTAGCAATGTATGGGAACCCTTCACATATTTTGCATGCTTACAATACGATTCGAAACCGCAAAATTTTTTTAAACAAACTGTTTCAAACTTCATTGACAGTGACTAACAAATCGACGTTATTGCTGCTGGTGGCGGTTGTGGTGGTTGTGGTGGTTGTGGTGGTGGTGGTGGTGGTGGTGGTAGTAGTAGTAATGATAAAGAAAAAACGGTGATGACATGGCGATGTTAAATGTTATAGCAATAAGACTGATGTCTACATAGATTTCTGGTTAACGTTTCAAGACTGACGTCTCACACACACACACACACTGACACGAGTACAATGCACATGTGCATACACACTAACACTCACACACTCACTACAAGACCTATTCGTATATACATACGCACATACACACATGAACACGTACATGAATACACACACAAACGCAATGACTGACATGGATGTGCGCGCGCACACATTATCACATCCGCTCGTACGCACATGTACGTTTATATGCATAAATACAGACACACACACAACATGCATACAAATACTCAGTGTAAGACTCATACATACACATATGAATACATACATAAATGTTGTTGTTGTTGTTGTTGGCACTCCGTCGCTTACGACGTCGAGGGTTCCAGTTGATCCGATCAACGGAACAGCCTGCTCGTGAAATTAACGTGCAAGTGGCTGAGCACTCCACAGACACGTGTACCCTTGACGTAGTTCTCGGGGATATTCAGCGTGACACAGTGTGCGACAAGGCTGGCCCTTTGAATCACAGGCACAACAGAAACAGGAAATAAGAGCGAGAGAAAGTTGTGGTGAAAGAGTACAGCAGGGTTCACCACTATCCCCTGCCGGAGCCTCGTTGAGCTTTTAGGTGTTTTCGCTCAATAAACACTCACAATGCCCGGTCTGGGAATCGAAACCGCGATCCTATGACCGCAAGTCCACTGCCCTAACCACTGGGCCATTGCACCTCCACACATACATAAATAGACACACACATATACACAGGTTCATATGCTTGTTGTTATTTCACAAATGCTAATTGTGTTTCTCTGTCGGCAAGAAATAATTGAAACAATGAACAAATAAGAAGGCACTCACAAGGTCATTCACAGAAATAACAATCTAATGTCCCTCAAATCGTAACACAGGAAGGACATGTTAAATAATGTCGCCATAGATATACGCAACCTGGAAAATATCCTGGATTGATATTGACTGACCACCTCCGACCATAGGTGTATTTCGATCGGGAATGAGATGAAATGAATCAACAATTATCTTGCAACCTTCATTAGCTTACAGTTGTTTCTGCTATGAGATGCAGTGGACTCATAGTTCATACATGCACACATACTCACTCTCTTACACACACATACGTATATATGGTTGACAACCGGTATTGGTTTGTTTATGTTCCCGTAACTGAGCTTTTTAGCGAAAGTGTCTGATAATACAAATACCAAATACCAAACTTAAACCAAACAAATAAATAATAATATAGATTTAATCAAAAGATTAAATGTGGTACTTAAAATGTTTGAGGGACCAGAATTTGGTAGGGTAAAAACAAAAAACAAAATCAAGAGATTTGGTGAATAAAATTTGAAGAAAAGCAACAAAAATTCAATAACCAAACAAGTAAATAAATAGATAAATAAATAAAGAAAGAAAAATAAGTACTGGAGTGTATTTTATTCTCTTTCTCTTTCTCTTTATCTTTACTTGTTTCAGTCATTTGACTGCGGCCATGC
>NC_142940.1:37982630-37992630 GCF_046866305.1 Octopus bimaculoides
ATTTCTGCTGAGTTACTTCAGTCCTTTATATGAACTAATAATAATAATAATAATAATAATAATAATAATAATAATAATAATAATAATCAACATGGAACAGGGAGATATCGGAATGAGTATGGGACTGGGCAAATGTGCTAGAAGAGGCAAATTATTGAGCACTGAAAGCACTGCATTCTATATAGACACAGAAATTAGAGAATTAGACTACAACCGCCCATACAAATATCTAGGAATAGAAGAAACAGCTAAAATACAGCACACAGAAATGAAGGAGAAAATTGGGAGAGAGTATTACAGAAGAGTTAGACTAATAAACTCTGAACTTAATGCTAAAAATACGATAATAGGGATAAACACACTAGCCGTACCAGTCATAAATTACAACTTTAGCATAATAAACTGGAGGATCAGTGAATTGAGAAACCTAATTAGAAAAACCAGAAAACTACTAACAGCGTACCGAAGTCACCATCCAGTGGAGACGCAGACAGAATATATCTACCCCGCTCAGATGGAGGCCGTAGCCTGATACAGATAGAAAGCTATTATAAAATAACAACAGTTGGACTAGCAATGTACATAGAAACAAAGAGGTGAAGACTACTGCATGTAGTAAAGCAACACGAGAAAAAGAAAACGCCTTTCTCAATATATAAGAAGGCGACAAAATATAAAACAGAAGCAAATTACACTGACACACTGACCTCAGATGACAACATAGCAGAAATGGTCAGAGAGACAAAAAACAACATGAAAACTGAATTACAAAAGATACTAAAGAAAAATGGAGAGAAAAATCACTTCATGGCTAATACCCTGCAAGGCTTGTCAGAAAGAAAGTGAGCCTAAGTAAAAGCCAACAATGGCTCAAAAGATCTGGACTAAAAGCCGAAATGGAAGGACTGATTCTCGCTGCACAAGACCAATGCCTGACTACCTGCAATTATAAAAACAAAATAATGAAAATAGGCCCTAACACCAAATGCAGTATGTGCAATCAGCACAATGAGACAGTTGACAACATCATCTCGGGCTGCTCAGTCCTTGCCAAGTTTGAATATGTATACAGACACTACAAAGTAAGCAGTTATAGCCATTGGGTAATATGCTAACATTACATCAAAACTAACAGGAGGTGGTATAAGCATAAGCCAAGCAAGGTACAAGACAACGATCAGGTCACGATCATCTGAAATATGCCGGGTCAAAGCGATAAAGAAATAAAAGCAAATCGTCCAGACATAATAGTCAAAGATTGGGGTAGAAAACACCTGCTTACTGATAGACATTGCAGTCTATTCTGATCAAAATATTGTCAAAAAAGAAGTGGAGAAATTGTCGAAGTACAAAGACTTAGAAATTGAAGTATTCAAAATGTGGGGCATGAAGGTAAAAACAATACCAATAATAATTGGAGCATTGGGCATGATAAAAAAATCATATGAACACAAATGTAGAAGCTATATTTGAATCCTCAACACTACACACTGTTCAAAAATTAACTCTGCTAAGAACAATCTACATCCTACGCAAGACACTATCGATCCAGTAACACTACTTAAACAAAACAGCCCGCAAATGTAAGACACACTCTATACATCATTTACCCAGTGAAATGAACCCCGACCAGCAAGCTAGAAAACCAAAGCATTACACACTCAATAAACAATACAAGCAGTAACACAACAAAAGATAGCACCACACCTCAAGGAAAAAAAAAAAGCTAACACACTACGGTACCAGGAAGAGTTCGCACACACCCAACAGCAGAAAAGAACACACACTGCTGCACACACTCCAGCAATATGGAGGTGTAGCAGGTGATGATGCAGCAGAAATTTGCTTCAATATTGAACAAAAATATAATAATAATAATAATAATAATAATAATAATAGTTTCAAATCTTGCCGCAAGGGCAGCCATTACGGGGGAGGGGACTAGTCGATTACATCGACTTCAGTGTTCAACTGGTACTTATTTTATCGAGCCTGAAGGGATGAAAGGCAAAGTCGACCTTGGCGAAATTTGAACTCAGAACGCACCGACGAGTGAAATACCGCTAAGCATTCTGCCCGGTATGCTAACGATTCTATCAGCTCGCCACCATAATAATAATAATAATAATAATAATAATAATAATAATAATAATAATAATAATAATAATAATAATAATAATAATAATAATAATAATAATAATAATAATAATAACAATGGTTTAAATAATTCATCCCTGAAAACATGGGTGTTTTGTTCATCGCCCTTAAACAAGCTTTATTCAGGGACATTTTTGAGCGGGATGGGCTATGCGACTTGAAGCAAATTCTAACAAGGGCATGCGCTGTTCATTTTGATATGAGGTCAACATGCCGCCTACATATGGTTGTCATGCATGTGCATTGGGTGCCCCTATCAGACTGGTAGTCATGATGGGTATATTGGGCTTCGTACATTTGTACCCCAGCTTCACTTCGATGGCGTGCGCCGCTCTCTTACTTACTTACTTACTTACTACTACTACTACTACTACTAATAATAATAATAATGGTAAAAGGCCGGGAAATTTTAAGGGAGAGGGGAAGTCGATTGCATTCACCCCTGCCTCCATTGTTTCACTGATACTAAATTTTATGAGTCCCGAAAGAATGAAAAGCAAAGTTGACCCCAGAAGGATTTGACCTCAGAACAAGAAGAAACGCTGCTAAGCATTGTGTCTGACAACAACAACAATAATAATTTGCTTTATATTTTGGTATAATACCAGTAATTTTGACGGCAGGGAATTAGTCGATTACATCGACCCTAGTATTTAACTGGTACAACAACAACAATAACAATAATAATAATGATAATAATAATCCTTTCTACTATAGGCACAAGGCCTGAAATTTGGGGGAGGGGGATAGTCGATTACATCGACCCCAGTGCTCAAATGGTACTTAATTTATCGACCCTGAAAGGATGAAAGGCAAAGTCGACCTCGGCGGAATTTGAACTCAGAACATATAGATGGACTAAACGTCGCTAAGCATTTCATCCGACGTGCTAACGATTCTGGCAGCTTGTCGAGTAATAATAATAATAATAATAATAATAATAATAATAATAATAATGATGATGATGATGATGATTTCAAATTTTCGCACAAAGCCAGCAGTTTCGGAGGAGGTGATAAGTCAGTAACATCAACTCCAATGTTCAACTGGTGCTTATTTTATCGATCCCGAAAGGATGAAAGGCAAAATCGACCTCGATAGAATTTGAACTCAGAACAACGGGCGAAATACCGCTAAGCATTTCGTCCAGCGTGCTAACAATTCTGCCAGCTTAGTAATAAAATTTAGAAAGGGTTCCATAAACCGGGATCAATTCAGTTGGATGATTCGGGGCACCATATATAACACCCAGCCATCGTTTCTCTCCCGGATTATGTGACACATCAAATGCTGGCTGCATGAATAAAAATAGAAAGAAGAATGATTCTAAAAACAGTAACAGCGAGACACACACACACACACACACACACACACACACACACGTACACAACAACAACAACGACGACGAGGACAACAATAACAACAATAGTAGTATTTACAGATATGAGAATAACAAAGAGAACAAAAGACATGCCAAGATCAACAATATCTAAAGACGTCTGAACAACAACAATTACAACATCAAACAGAAATAACCGAACACTAATGCAACAACAGCCACAATAAGATGAAAAACAACAATAGTTTGTACTGAAGCAAAATACGAAAAAAAGACGAGCAAACCCAACAAAACATAAAAAAAAACACTGACGACACAAGCAGCCGAAGAGACTTAAGTAACACTAACATCGACAATAATGACAATAACAACAATTACAACAGGAATATTAGCAAGTAAAAAAAAAATACAAACGAACAAAAAAAGCAATAGAAAACATGGAAAATATACAAGCACACGAACAAGACAGAAACAACAATGACGTGAGTATTAATAATGCTAGTACCAACAAATAGTAATAGTGATAGTTAAAGTGGTGGTGGTGGTGGCGGTGGTGGTGGTGGTGGCGGTGGCGGCGGTGGTGGTGGTGGTGTGGTGGTGGTGGTGGTGGTGGTGGTGGTGGCGGTGGTGGTGGTGTGACAAACATCTTGATTATGTAATAGCATGTATATGTCTGTGTGTGTGTGTGTGTGAGGGAGAGAGAGCGGGGGTGACGGGTGGGGTGCGGGGAGAAAATGTCAGACACACTCCAGTTATATGTGGAGGGTCGTTTGTCTGACTGTTTAGTCTATCAGTCTGTCTGTCTGTCTATCTGTCTGTCTGGCTGTATGTATGTATGTGTGTCGCAACAATGTCAAATGTCTCTTTTGGAGCAGAATATATTACTACACGGTGTGTGTGTGTATATATATATACACACACACACACACACACACACACACACACACACACACACACACACATATATATATATATATATACATATATATATATATATATATATATATATATATATATATATATATATATATATATATACATATACATACATACATTGATATATATATATCACACAGAAAAACACAGATACACAACCACACATGCACAGACACACTCATGCACCCAAAGTTATATATAGGCAGTTCACTTTCTCATTGCGTATGTATGTGTGCATGTATATATATATATATATATATATATATATATATATATATATGCGCGCGCGTCCGTGTGTGTATGTATGTGTATGTGTGTGTGTATATATATAACAGAATTATCAGAGATTATAAAATACTTTACAAGCTCTCTGTTAGTACAGCAGGCTAACAGTACTTTTTACATTAGTAAAGAACTCTGTGCGTATATTTGTAGCAGGGCCCGATGTTATAGTTCATCACCATTCTCTATTTTAAGTCCATGATTTCTACACAGTGATATACAAGACAAGGCAGCAATAATGGTCATTACATATTTCTCTTTATTATTGTAAATTTGACTTACAGCTGTTTCCGGTGGTCATTATAGTTTCGTTATTCATAGGTTTACTTAATCGGCCCACTGATCGGTTGAGTAAAATTGAACGACCTAGAAAATTAATGCTACATTCGACAGAGCCAGTGCTGGTTTGTTTACGTCTCCGTAACTTAATGTTTCGGCAAAAGTGACCGCTAGAATAAGTACTAAGCTTAGAAAAACACATAAGTACTGGTGTTGATTTGTTGGACTAAACCCTTGAAGGTGGTGTCCCATGGGATCAAATCTATAAAGCCTTCACTGGTGTCTTGAACGAAGAATGCTGCTGCTACTACTACTACTACTACTACTACTACTACTACTACTACTACTAGTAGTAGTAGTAGTAGTAGTAGTAGTAGTAGTAGTAGTAGTAGTGGTAGTGGTAGTAGTAGTAGTAGATATAAGTACTTATACAAAATTAAATAAAAAGCCTGGAGAAACGCACAGGAGGGAGATTGCCAGCGTCGGCTCTCTTTGCCAGGGTTCAAATTCTATCGGGGTCAGTTTTGTCTTTCAGTCTACGGAATAGATAAATAAAATATCAGACATGCAGTGTTCCCGATTTCTCTCTCTCTCTCTCTCTCTCTCTCTCTCTCTCTCTCTCTCTCTCTCTCTCTCTTTCTTTCTCTCTCTCTCTCTCTCTCTCTCTCTCTCTCTCTTTAAGTCTATCTTGTTCTCGAAGGAATTAGCTGTGTCCAAACCTACAGAGAGAGAGAGAGAGAGAGAGAGAGAGAGAGAGAGAGAGAGAGAGAGAGAGAGAGGGAGAGAGAGAGAGAGAATAGTGTTTCGCAAGATCTAAAAGGAAAAATGCTCAAGACATGCCGTATATCAAGGTAATTAATATTACGATGTTGTTTTTTTATAATTACACAACTTAGATAAATATAAACAAAATATAATAATTAAATGAGATATACTTAAAAAAGACGCAAGAATCAGATAAGAGCATCTCATCCATATAATGGTGAAAGTCCAGCCCACATAGGTAGTGTCCTTATATTGGAACCTATTGCATTCAAAGCATTTTCTACGTTGGATAGGGTACATAGTAGCTCCGTTTTCTTGACAGCGATTGTTCGCTTAATGATAAAATAATGGGTTTTTCTTCAGCAATCTATCAGCTGAATATCTTTTCAACACTTTTGACTTTGGTTTCACCTCTACAATTAATACACCTTCCCTCTTTACCCTTCTGTTACTCTTTCCCATGTCTGTTCGAAGTATTACCTGGACAGTGGAATTGGTAGAATCGTTAAAGTATCAGATAATAGCGTGAGATATTTCCTGTTTCTTTACGTACTGAGTTCAAATCCATCCGAGGTCAACTTTCCGTTTTATATTTTTGGGGTTGGTAAAATAAGTACCATTGAAGTAATGGCGGTTAATTTTTATTGACTATACTTTCTACTTCAAATTTCTATCATTGTGCTTATGTTTGAAACAATATTTTATAGTGTCACATATATGTTTGGGCGAGTTAGTGTGTTACCTGTGGAAAAGAAAGAAGGAAATATAAGAGTAAATGAGAAAAGAAAAATGATGAAATAAGTATTGAAATGAGTTAGCAACAACAACAACAACGACATCTGAAAAGTACGAAGAGAAAAGATAAAAGACAAGAAAGGAAAAAAGAGGAGAGGATGTAACTGAGGGGAACCCTGAGATATTCATATAAATGTAAGAATTAAAAGATGCGAGGTTGAAGATGTGCATGACCTAAACGGATATCAAACAACAGCGTGTATGGAACAGTTGTTTATTTAAGAGAACAAGAAACATTTGTCGAGAGAACAATTCCATAATCATGAGTCACTATTTTGTATAATAAATGTTGCTCATGGCAACAATTACAAAAATGAAGATCCGACATCATAAATAACATTTTGAGACAGAAATGTGAAAGAAACTCAATGAAAAGGTTTGTAAGCTTTATGTCTCAAATCAGTGATGCTAGTATTTAGAATAACAATAGCATTATTGACAGCTTATAATAGTGATATCTAATAACGCTTAATATCAATGGCCTATACCGTTTAATAATGATTTCAAATTTTGGCACAAGGCCAGCAAGTTCGGAGTAGTGGGAAAGTCAATTACATCGACTCCAATGCTCAACTTATTGAACCCGAAAGGATGAACTGAAAACGTAAAGATGGACGAAACGTAAAGATGGACGAAACGTAAAGATGGACGAAACGTAAAGATGGACGTAAAGATGGACGAAACGTAAAGATGGACGAAACGTAAAGATGGACGAAACGTAAAGATGGACGAAATGTCGCTACGCATTTTACCCGGCGTCCTAACGATTCTACCAGCTCGTCGCCTTCATATACTGATGATGTTGGTTTCAAATTTTGGCACAAGGCCAGCACTTTCGGAGGAAAGAGTAACCTGATTACTTCCATCCCAGCGCTCAACTGATATTTATTCATCGACCTCAAAAGGACGAAAGGCAATGTCGACTTCGATGGTATTTGAACTCAGAACGTAAAGGTAGACGAAATGCCGTTAAGAATTAGGCCTGGCACGCTAAGTCTAATTATATCGTTCATCTTTACGTTCTGAGTCCAAATTCTTGTCTTGAGATACCCATGGATAGGATCACACGCCAGTTGCCAGATCCATCTTTTGCGGTAACTACTCCCGTGGGCCCTGAAACCCGGCGCTTGATATGTATGTTGTAACTTGCTGGCAATAAATAAATGCAAGTGTTCCAGTGTTGTTTTGCTCTTGTGTGAAGAACTATAAGGCTGCTAAGACGGTTCTGCCAGTAGCTTTTGCACTTTTAGTAGAGGTGACCACATGACTTCCTTATTAGTCACTTGAAGATCTCAATGGTATTCTGCTACATATTACCCACGCAGATTCAAATACGCAAACGCACACATAATCCTAAACACAAAGAGAGAGAGAGAGAGAAAGAGAGAGAGAGAGAGAGAGAGAGAGAGAGAGAAACACGAGAACAGGCACGTGTATTTAAAGACACAGAGAAATGCAAATTCACTCATTAAAGCCTCTACGTATACGAAAGCCTCTCCATAAAAAAACGCATAAAAAGTATACGTACTGACGTACGCACACACGCACACACACACTCTCTCTCTCTCACACACACGAAACCCATAAAGATAAACGCATATACACAAGTACAAAATTTACACACGCACACGCACTCACACACACACATACATGCACACACAGAGATTTAGAACAACAACACACACACACACACACAGACGCACAAGCACATACATAAAAAAGCACACACAAATACACACACACACACACACATACACCGAATTCACGAATGAATGGATGTAAGTATCATCAGACCAAAATTACAGTGAGACTGATGTCGGAATCTAAACAGTATAACATTCAACTGTTCGTGTTACACGTCCAGATATCTACTGATTCTATCGAGTCTCTTGTTGTTGTTGTTGGCACTCCGTCTCTTACGACGTCGAGGGTTCCAGTTGATCCGATCAACGGAACAGCCTGCTCGTGAAATTAATGTGCATTCCACAGACACGTATACCCTTAACGTAGTTCTCGGGGATATTCAGCGTGACACAGTGTGACAAGGTTGGCTCCTTTGAAATACAAGCACAACAGAAACAGGAAGTAAGATTGAGAGAAAGTTGTGGTGAAAGAGTACAGCAGGGTTCGCCACCATCCCCTGCCGGAGCCTCGTGGAGCTTTAGGTGTTTTCGCTCAGTAAACACTCACAATGCCCCGTCTGGGAATCGAAACCGCGATCCTTCGATCGCCAGTCCGCTGCCCTAACCACTGGGCCATTGCGCCTCCACAATCGAGTCTCTATATTCTATGTGTAATATTTATTGATTTAACAACATCCTCTGACGAAAGATTTCTGTCCGAAACGTTTTAATATTTATTCCACTGTTCTAACTCCGCTCGAAAACCGCTTCTTTCGAAAAGGGAACTATGATCCCTCTCGTATAGAGGCTTTTAAATTACTATAACCGTCTGATATTATTAAACAGACAATTATAATACTATCTTCTACACGCTTTTCACCAGTAATTCCGAAAATGACAACCGTCTGATAACATTATCCGTAATTATAAAAAGACAGTATTTATATGACTGATAGGCTGGTGACTTTGCTGAACCAACCATGAAAATATTATGTGCCTTTAAATAGAGCATAGTCAGATATAATAACTGGTCAGGTTTCACTATCAGGATTTTAACACCGTTATATATATATATATATATATATATATATATATATATATATATATATATGGCGTTTGTTCATGCTGCAGTTACTAACACTGCTGTTGGTGCTGTTTGCGTAGATTTTGACAGTCACTGAATAGCAGAACATTAAACCATGAATGTGTGCGTATGTGTAAGTGTGTGTAAGTGTGTGTACTGTTGTTGTTGTCGTGATTGACAGTGCTGGTGTGGGATGTGTTTGTGTGTGTGTGTGTGTGTGTGTGTGTGTGTGTGTGTGTGTGTGGCGATGTTGTTGTTGATGTTGTACTAGGTCTTATGCCCTGTTAGTACTTCATTAAAAAAAGTGTTGATGTTATCGTTGTGGAAATACACAATTCGGAACATACATGGACATATATAAATAAATGCATAGAAATGCATACATGCACACACGCACATAGACACTGACAAAATATGTGTATGTGTGTGTGTTTGTGTGTGTAGACATATGTATAGACATAAATACATATACAAACACATGTAAATATGCATATATATACTTATATACTTTCACCATGCTCTCATTTCACCTCTCCCCACACTCTGTCACTTTACATACGTATATATATACTTACATACTAACATATACGCATATATGTATGTGTATGGCATTAGTGTGTGCTGTATGCATATATATATGTATATGTTTATATAAGTATGTATGTATATATGTATATATCTATATATGCTTGTGTGTATATTTGTGTGGATGCACAATATCAAAGATAAGAGAAAAAAGCC
>NC_142940.1:37997630-38005130 GCF_046866305.1 Octopus bimaculoides
AGTGTACTGCCGCCTAGCCGTCGTAGT
The DNA here is from genome assembly GCF_046866305.1 of Octopus bimaculoides. Lineage (NCBI taxonomy): Eukaryota > Metazoa > Mollusca > Cephalopoda > Octopoda > Octopodidae > Octopus > Octopus bimaculoides. The sequence continues at coordinate 37,997,658 of NC_142940.1, forward strand.
CTGTCCTAAGAAAACTCTGACCAGATTGGAGCGCTTGCTTTTCCGATTCTTATAGAAGAGTCAGGTTCCGCTGGTCAGAAAATCTATCTGCTGTCCAATGATGTGGCGCCACGCTTTGAGACTGTCGCACCTACAGAAATATCTAAATCACTGAGATGATGAAGACGACGACGACGACGACGACGACGACGACGACGACGACGACAGCGGCGAAAATAAGGGTGAACTGGTGTGGGCGTCTTTGTGCGACACGTCTTTCCGAAGCTCATCTCATTGACAGAGCTGCAGTCATGGACCAAACGTTGACCAAGTTTGGGTGTTTGGTATCTAGAATGTTGGCAGATGCTCAGTGCATTGTACCAGCTGCCCAAAACAGTTAGCAGTTATTCAACCCCAGATTTCTATAGGGGTTAGTTGAGGGTATGAGTGATGATGGCCTAGAATTGAATCTAGGTATTGACAGGAACAGTCTGAGTAGTCTCTTCCAGAGGGACTTCAGGTCGAAGATCATGGACAATTTCCAAAAGTCTTTGGCTTGGTAGTGCTGCAGAGATGTATTGCCCATTCGAGACAAGCTCTTCAGGCATGGAAGTGCCAATAGCCGAACCTGCTCGTGATCCTTGCAGGGGAACGAAACCGTCTTACATGCAATAATCCAATCTCCATGCATTAGAGAGTTGTGGGAGTGTGTGGAGGAACTGTTGTCGCGAGTAAGACGAATTCAGTTTTCTGCCGAGTGTATAGTGAAGATCGACGCACCACCTTCCCTCAGCAGAGAAGGAAGGCAGATCTTTCTCTGCTTAGTGGCTGTGGCAAAAGCGGCTGTGTGGTGGATCTGTCTGAAAAATTTGAAGACGCACTTTCCTATCCTATCCAAGCCCTCATCAATTTCTTCAAATATCTTTTGAAGAGGAAGGTGAGGGTAGAGGGAGAGGTGCTGCCTTCTAGTGTGTTTAGCAAAAGGTGGTCGACAGTGGCAAGACTGGTGAGACTGAATGGATCTACTCTGAATATGCTTTTCTAAGCAGGAGGAAAGAAACTGGAAGGTGCCACTTTCCCATGCCTTGGAGATGGCAGAGTAATCCAGGATTTTTGTGTGGGGTTCACTCTGGATTACCCTAGGTAGGCTGCCCCGCTATTGGGGATTCTATTTATTTATTATTTTCTCTACTTTCTGTTATACATCATCTGTTATATCTATCTTGATTGATGTTAGCCCCACATGTTTTTGTAAATTTTTGTTCTGTAACTTGTCCTTCGATATTATCCTCCATGTCGTAGGCCCTTGTGGCCAATAAAAGAAATCATCATCATCATCGTCATCATCATCATCATCATCATCATCATTATTATTATTATTATTATTACTATTATCATTATTATTATTATTATTATTATTATTATTATTATTATTATTATTATTATTATCGTTATTGTTATTATTATTAATCTCTCCCTGTATTTTCTCCAATAAACATAGTGACAATCATTTTAATACGTGTAAATTGCACGTAGTTCGAAGTCAGCTTCGAAGCAACGTGAGAGCCATTACTGAAACCAGAATTTTAAGGGCACATGCACTCACCCCCGTGTTTGACAACGACAAAGTGTACTCATATTGTGATCTGATGGGATCAGGCGGTGTAGCAGCAGTGCTTTTCCGGAAAGAAATAGGTTTAGAGGTACAGACTATCTTTCTAGATCCATGAATCCTGGAGCCGGTGATGCTAGATGAGAATGAGAGCAAAGAAGTGCCTTCGGACTAGCGACCATCTATGCAGCTAATAGTGCAGGACGGTCAAACTTCTTTAGAAGTGTAGAAACCTTCCTGAGGACGTCCTGCTCTCTGGTATTAGTGGAAGACTGGAATGGTATTTTAAACGCACGATTGTATAGGATTAACTCATAGTAAGGGGTGAAAAAGAATCAGAAACCTGTTCAAATTTTTCCAGCTGTGTGACAGGTCCGATTAAATTTCCTGAATGTGCCAGTGTGGACTTAGAGTAATCACAATGAATATTCCAGATTGTACGTAGAGTACTTGTTGGGTTAGCTCTTAGAGACAGCACAGAGTGTCCACAATTTAAACTACACAGATCACATATTCATGATTTGCACAGTCGACTTAGAAAGGATTCATAAACAGGGACCCGGCTGCTGGAATCTGAACGCGTGTTTCCAGGCGTGAAAAGATTACAGAGATTGGATTAGCGAGCTAATCAAAAGGCGTTTGACGAGGACATTTGTTAACAACAAGTGGTAAGGAAGTTTGGTGAGTCAATAGCGTATAGTAAAAGTTAGTGATAGAGAGAAACAGATCAGAGGTGGCGGGGGAGACCTACTTAGTAAACTAGAAGAGATAATTAAAAATGGCATCGCAACCAAAGGGAAGAATGAATTCGTCCATTTCTTCTATGCGAACCACGAAGGCTGCGGTATCAAGGATGAGCTCATGTGCTAAAACAAGAAGTAACGAATGCCATTCGATGGCAAATGTAGCGGAGGCGTCTGAATGAAAGGATAATTATCTTGAGCAAATCAAGGAACCACACAAATTCAGAAATGTATAGATCCCAGGTGTGTTCTTCAGCCTACTGGTGCCAGCTCAGTGTATACAACCCATCATTGAAAAAGATTATATCCACTCCTGCAGTATTTTCTGTACAACCTCTGTATAATCGTAAAATGATAAAATTATTTAATAGTTTATATATGCATATACATGTCCGTACAGGTGAATGAGAAACATTAAAGGATGATAAAGTACTCAATTGTTCCTCTACTTCGAGCATATGTCCTCTTCCTGCTTTAATCTCCACGCAAAACAAAAGATGAATCATTCATTCAAACCATGTTCGTCTTTCTTTCCCCCACTTTTTAGTCAATCTACTCGATGACAGTATCCCCTTTTTAAACCTTCACCTGGTAATTTAAAAGTTGACCAACCCTTGTCCGGAGAAGTAATCGCCATGTTCACTAAAATACCTGCACGTTCTCTACATATCTCCAGCAAGTCCAGTTGACAGAATTGCCTGTGCCTGTGCCTGCAACCTATTTTTTTTTCCTGTATAGCTACTGTAGGCACAAAGCCTGGATTTGGGGGAGTGAGTTAAATCGATTACATCGACCCTAGTGTTTTACTGGTACTTAATTTATCGACACCCGAAAGGATGAAAGGCAAAGTCAACATCGGCGGAAATTCACAACAACAACAACGACAATCCTTTGTACTAGAGACACAAGGCCTGAAATTTTGGGGGAGGGGGCTGGTCGATTACATCAAACCCAGTGCATAACTGGTATTTGTCTTATCGACCTCGAAAGGCTGAAAGACAAAGTCGACTTCGGCGGAATTTGAACATAGAAATTTGAAGTCGGAAGAAATGCAGTTAAGCATTTTGTCCGGTGCGGTAATGATTCTCTTAGCTTGCCGCCCTCATAATAATAATAATAATAATAATAATAATAATAATAATAATAATAATAATAATAATAATAATGATGATGATAATAATAATAATACCTTATTTACTCGACGCCGTTAAACGTTATCAAATAACCAGTTAAAAGTCGTTTTAGTTAGATTGATACATATCAATGCGTGTACATCATGCGATACGAACCCTGAAAGCATGAATCGTGAGGCTGTAAATGTACCTATCTACCTACCCAGGTTGCAGCTATTATAGAATGTTTAGCGTAGATAAAAGAATCTATTATTTGAGATTATAATAGACGCGGGATTATGAGAGAAAATGAAATAAGATGGTTGAAACAGACTCTAAATATTGAAGCATGTTGTGTTTTAATCGAAGCCGTGGATACAGCAAATTGTTGAAGCAGAAGAGATATTCAGGGTGACCATTAGCTAAATAATTTTCAAGGTGGTTTCGTAGCATCTCATCTTCAGATTCAATTACGAAAATTAAACAGGCTTTGAACATTTCCAATTTTCTTTCCTTTGTTAGAGCGCCATTCTGCACACGAAATTCAAATTCTTCGCCTCAAAGCGGACAGAGAGAAACAGATTTGGTTGGAGCACAGAGAGAAAGACTCGAGTTGTCCGTAAATTGGAAGTTATATATAAAACCACAACAGTCACTCATCAACAATGCTTTATAACTAATAGGGCTAGGCTAATTTGAATAATGTGACATCATGAAAGAGTCAAAGAATTATTATTCCACAGTCAGAGATGGAGGAGGAAGGAGGCAGGGAGATGAAACGAAAGGCAATAATTGAAAAGGATGAAAAGGTAAAACGGAATGAAGATGACAAAGGAGTAATAAGAGAACATGAAAATGAAGACATTGAAGTATCTACACTAAACATATTTTCTGGTTCAAATCCCAGAGGTTTCTTAATCTATGAACGAAGTTCCAACGCTTAAAGCAAAGACGGAGCTTTGTAAATATCACGTGACTGTCAGTGTGAATTTTAAATGAATAAATTATACTTGATAGAAAAAAAATGAGATTTTATGTATTTATCGTAATGTAAACGATTTTCAAAAATTCACTTGTTATCAAATCGAAGAGTTCGATTGAAGAAGTACCAAACTTTAATCGAACAACCGTATGCGATGGTATCTAAGATACACTTTTCCTCCCCACCCTACCCAAATATAATAAAACATTATTCTGGGTCCTATATGCGTTGTCGCTTTAAATATTGGTTTCAAATTAAATTTAAGTATTGGTTTAAAATTTTGGCACAAGGCCAGTAATTTCGGGGAATGAGAGTAAGTCGATTACATCCACCACAGTAAGGAATGAAAGGTAAAGTCGACCTCGGCGGAATCTGAACTCTGAACGTAAAGATGGACGAAATGCCGCTAAGCATTTTATCCAGCATGCTAACGTTTCTACCAACTCATCGTCCTCAAGTCGCTTTAAATATTACATGCACTAAAAACTTTTTTCCTCTGGATTTGCACTGGTGAAACGGCTGTGTCTAATACGTCCATCCAAATTTTATGCAATCAAATGCGGTCATTTATCAACCGTTCAATATTTGTTAGTTAAATTCGTCTAATTACGGTTTATATTTTACTGACCAATCTATGTTGATTGGAATATAGATTTACTGAACATCTCTACGGACTAAGCGACATTTTTGACGAAGTGGTTTTACTGATCTGTCTATCAATCTCTCTCTCTCTCTCTCTCTCTCTCTCTCTCTCTCTCTCTCTCTCTATCTCTCTCTCTCTCTCTCTCTCTCTATATATATATATATATATATATATTTGTCTGCCTGTCTACCTATCTATCTATCTATCTATCTATCTATCTATCTATCTATCTATCTATCTATCTATCTATCTATCTAGCTATTGGGTAAAGCTTTTATTTCATACATACACACATGTATGCATAGGCAGACGCGCGCGCATATATGTTTGTGTGTATGTGCATGTGTGTATATATGTGCGAGTGTGTGTACGTGCGCGTGTGCGCGTGCGTGTGTCTATCTATCTATCTATCTATCTATCTATCTATCTATCTATCTATCTATCTATCTATCTATCTATCTATCTGTCTAGCTATATATATATATATATATATATATATATATATATATATATATATATATATATATATATATATATATATATATACATATATATATATATATATACATATATAAATAAGCCGAGCTGGCAGAATCGTTTGCACTCCAAGCATAATGCTTAGCGGCATTTCGCCCCTCTTTATGTTCTGAGTGCAAATTCCGACGACATTGACATAACCTTTAATTCTCTTAGTAACCGTTTAGCACTAAGGTCGATCTAATCGACTTATCTCCTTCTCCCGAAATTACTGGCCTTGTGTCAAAATTTGAAATATTATAGATATATGTGAAACGAAATGGTTGCTACCTAGAATCGAAACCATATCATTGAATTATGTTGTTTAGAGGGAGAGAGAAAAGCGAGAGAGGGAGAGAAAGAGAGGAAGAGCTATGTTCTAGTCCGAGATGATTGTGTATGAAAATCGCAGAAAATTAGTGACATTCCCATTATCTATCGTATTTCCACTACAACCGTTTAAAACATATGAAATACACTCATTTTATTGTTGATGTTGTTTCTTCTTTATAAATTAATCCAGCTCTGTTTTTCAACTTTGGCCGTATTTAACGAGCTTAGCACAAAACAAATAAACGAATAAAAGCGCCATTCTTTTCTTTTAATTCTTTTTTATTAATTAGTCGGCGAAGGAGGAGAATGAGAAAGAGTGCGATGAGCAGCGTTAATGGTTTTTATAGTCCCTCCCAGACTGGGGAGATTCTGGTCTCATGCCAGCAAATGCAATAACTAAAGGAGAAAAAAAAAAATTTCCATGTCTGAAGAATTCATAAAACTACTTCCGGTTTGAGGTCAGCAGGGGATACTTACGTATTTGTGTCTGGCTTTATGGTAAAGTTGAGGAATTACAATCAAGGAAATAATAGAAATGGAAACTTAGGGGTTGTTTGGCGTTGCAAATTGATTGGGGTTGAGGTCAAAGGTAAGAATGAGGTTTGAGAATGGTGATTAAAGACAAAGCAAAGAATTACGTATTTAGACGTCTGGAAGCGGATGAAGGAAATGGATGGCAGATAGCTGGTGGATGATAAAATTGGCTTGAGTGACAAATACACTGCTTTGCTATAGTCATATATGAACCTTTACATTCTGAGTTCAAATCCTCTAAAGGCGGCTCTGGTTTTATCCTTCCGCTGTCAATATTAATCGATGAGAACTCTCGCTTACCAACATTTTAATACATGTGTTTTGGAAGAATTGGTAGAATTTCCATAATTATATACACACACAAGAGCCATAATTATATACACACACAAGATCTATAATTATATACACACACAAGGTGGCGAGCTGGCAGAAACGTTAGCACGCCGGGCGAAATGCTTAGCAGTATTTCGTCTGTCGCTACGTTCTGTGTTCAAATTCCGCCGAGGTCGACTTTGCCTTTCATCCTTTCGGGGTCGATTAAATAAGTACCAGTTACGCACTGGGGTCGATATAATCGACTTAATCCGTTTGTCTGTCCTTGTTTTCCCCCTCTGTGTATAGCCCCTTGTGGGCAGTAAAGAAATAAGAATTGGTAGAATTTCAACTAACATTCTGTCTATTCTGTCAAGCGCCTTGCAATATATAATTTGGTCTTTTTATCCTCTGAGATCGAATTAGTGCCTGAACACGATTAGGTTCATGCACTACACACCAAGCGATAGATTGATTCTGCAGCGTGTGGAAAAACAAAATGAAGATTACAGAGGTATTGGGGAAGATGTCGATCCAGAGTCGATTTTAAATTTTGTTAAATAGCGAGGGAAGCATGAGTGACACGATTGAGATGCAGGAACCGACATTCCATCCATGACAGACTCTAAACATTAACCTTAACTTCTAATCCTAAACTTAAACATGACTCCTTAAATTTATTCCTAACTTTCAACTCTAAACAATAA
>NC_142940.1:38017630-38027630 GCF_046866305.1 Octopus bimaculoides
GCGGAAACTGAAAGAAGCTCGTTGTATATATATATATATATGTATATATATACACACACAAACATGTAGATTTCTGGCGATTTTTTTCCACCGTCTTCCTTTTCTTTTGGACTTTCCTCTGTCTACTGTTTCTGAAGCCCTCTTCCACACACATACATGCTCTCTTATGCACACACGCACCTTCGTTTTGGGGTCACCACCACTTTATTATCTCCCCTTCTTCCTAGCTCTCCTGTGTGACTCCTCTGTCCAGCGTTCGCCATGATAGATCGCTAGCCACTACAGATTCTTTATTTTCTCTCCTTGTTTCATTCCGTGTTCCTTTCTGTGGAAGAGCGTAGGCTCGAAACGTTGAAGACTTTTTCACCTCCCTATATATTTATGTATATGCATATACATGTATAAATAAATTTGTGTATGAATCTATCTATCTATCTATCTATCTATCTATCTATCTATCCCTCTCTCCCCCTCTCTCTCCCTTATATATATATATATATATATATATATATATATATATATATATATATATATATATATATGCATGCACGTATGTGTATGTATATATTTATATACATGCATATATACTTACAAGCATATATATTTACATGCAGTCATGACTGCGTGATGAAGAAGAAATCTCGTAGATTTAAGCAATGTCCCCGCCACACACACACACACACGTACACACGCAAGCATATACATATACACTCACATGTGCATATATATATATATATACTGTTACATACGTAGATATGCCATGTAAATATCAATTTCAATGTACTTCTGCGTAGGTATATATACATATGTACGCGTGTATGCACAACTGAAATATATATCACACATATAGCGCATGCGCTTTTATGTGTGATATATTATTATGTGTCTGAGTGATTCCAGACGGTATGTCCAGATATTTATTCTTGTCTACTTCCTGTGTCTGGTTAACAAACAACCAGACTCCACTTCCCCTTAAACCTCATCATCGGTCAAAAAGTCGACTGCAGGCAAAACTATGAGTCCTAGTGACCCGAATGTGCACACGTGCATTTCTACTTATGCATACATACATACATACATACATACATACATACATACATATATATATATATATATATATATATATATATATATATATATATATATATATATATATATATATATATATATATATATATATATATATATATATATATATGTATGTATGTATGTATGTATGTATGCATAAGTAGAAGTGCACGCGTGCACATTCGGGTCACTAGGACTCATAGTTTTGCTTGCAGTCGACTTTTTGACCGATGATGAGGTTTAAGAGGAAGTGGAGTCTGATTGTTTGTTAACCAGACACAGGAAGTCGACAAGAATAAATATCTGGACATACCGTCTGGAATCACTCAGACACATAATAATATATCACACATAAAAGCGCATGCGCTATATGTGTGATATATATTTCAGTTGTGCATACACGCGTTTATATATATATATATAAATACACGCACAAACACGCACACAGACACACACACACAGGCACACATAAACTCATATATGCAGGGACATATTTTCATGCACATACATGGTTGTATTCATAGCAATGTTGATCACAAGAAAATAAATAATACATTATGCACAATCACATGCACACATACATACAAACATGCACACATACATGCATACATATATATATACACAAATACATACATACATACTTACCTACATACATACAATGATACACACATACACATATGCATACATGCATGGTTACATATATATATATATATATATATATATGTATGTGTGTGTGTGTGTGTGTATGTAGATATGTATATCTAACTATCTGTCTGTCTATCTACACACACACACACGTATATGTAGATATGTATATCTATCTATCTGTCTATCTATGCACACACATTCACACACATACACACACACTCAAACAAACACATAGACACATACACACACACACACACTGCTATGTATGGTGACACAGAATCTGTGATAAAGAGAATTGAATATAATTGTATATGTCTGTGGTGCGTCTATAAGTGTCCCTGTATGTTTGGCTGCGTGTGTGCGGGTGTGGTTATTAATATGTCGTGGGTGGATACGGTTCGAATTATATATATGCCTTATGCATATACATACATGTGTGTATATATATATATATATATATATAAAAATAAATAAATATATATATATACATATATATGTATATGTATATGTGTATATATATATATATATATATATATATATATATATATATATATATATATATATATATATATATATATATATAAGTGTGTATGTATATATATATATATATGTGTATATAACGTTAACATACCCCTGCACACCCAGGTATGCATACAAAGCTATGCGTATTTATATTTTTACAATTTGTAATTAATAGCTCCCGTATATATGTCTGTGTGCCTGTGGGTATGAGTGTGTGTGTGTGTATGTGTGTGTATGTGTGTGTGTGTGTGAGACAGTCAGAGAGAGAGAGAAAGAGAGAGAGAGAGAGAGAGAGAGAGAGAGAGAGAGAGAGACCGTGAGAGGTATATGACTTTATACTGACAGTCCTTAAAATAATAAGAACAATAAAACAAAAATTCAGTAAGAAATAGTAACGTATGAAAAGTGATGGTTATGAAGCGGAACGAATTAAAGGGAGCAGTCATCGCGAAATGCTTCCGACTCCTTAAAGAAAATGGTCGAGTTGAAGGTGACGCCACTGGGGTCTCATCAGGACACGTGACATCGTGGAAACAGGAAATAGTTGACGCTGAATCAAACTTGAAATCTTTGTGTCACACTACAATCACTTTAAGATGGCCGTTGGGTTAAGTGAGCTAAGGTTAGTCCAATTCTCAGTGTGCATGTGTGTACATGAATATATATATATATATATTTGAGTAAAAATAAATACAAAAAAAAAAAGGGTTTTGTATGATCGTGTATAGAGGAATATATTATTTTATTTAAAAGAGTTCCAACTCTGTCTGTTTTTTATGTTTTATTTATATTCTTGTAAAATTAATGTGGGATATAGATTATGGAATATATAATATATAATATAAAAATGGATGGTACAATAAAATGAAGTATTGAATGTCTTATTGAATATATGAAATATGTCTTATTGAATATATGAAATATTGACCGTTCAATATAAAGAATTAAATATATAAAGACGAATACGTATTTTCATACCTTGTGGTATTCATCATGGCCTCCGTCTGACAGACTGTATATTTACGCACACACATTTGAAAGAATGAGTAGAGATGGCTTTTTTTTGAGGGGATAATTTTTATTTCAATCTTAATAATAGTATTTACAATGAGTTACTCTGATATGAGTTTCAAGCTTTCAAGTAGCCATTTTGAAACGGCTATATATATATATACACATACACATGCATACATACATATGTGCAGAGAAAGAGAGAGCGAGAGAGAGAAAGAGAAGGATATAGAGATACAAATATGTACATGGTGCTCCGAAATGGCTGCTGTTAAATGACTGAAATAATTAAAAGAATATATATGTATACACATATATATGGTTGAAGTGACACATAGGTTTGTTACGAATAGACTTGGCTGAAGAGAATCAAATTCGAAATCATGATAGCAGGTTAAGTGGCATTCTTTCTTGCAATTTTACAGAGGTAAAACGCAATCTTTATTGACTTAGTTTTTTTCCCATCATACCTGCGAAAATCTAGTGTTAATTTTTGTGGCTTCGGAGTATTTTTGACTCCTATTTTTAGCAAAGCTGGTGTTTCATAGCGCCTTTGTTATATATAATTCTTACATACATGTATTAATTTTGCCTGTACGGTTTTTAGCTTGCAGCCACTAACATCATCTCTCATGAATTCTTTATATATTTATGCATACACATATATACATATCATATACATACATATGTGTCTGTGAGTGTGTGTGCGTGTGTATGTGTGTATGTGTGTATGTATGTATGTATGTATGTATGTATGTATGTGTGTGTGTATGTATGTATAAACAAATTACAGATGAATTGTTTGTCGAATCTTGGTCAGTAGAATCAAAATAACAGTTTTAAATTGCTATTGAGATGTTCAAAATGTATAATTCTTACATGTATTCACCTGATAAAAACGTTTTACTTTTTTGAATGATGTAACAATTCTATTCAATAAAAAAATAACTCGTTTGAAACAGCTGTAGTGAACTACAATCCTTCTGTTGTTATTTGTTTATCATTCACGTAACTCGGAACCTGTAATTTGTTTGGATCTGGAGTCTATTGAGTGCAGTAGAATGGATGCAGCGTTTGTACCCATGTGCAACGTTGAGGGCTTATTGTATATTAAGTCGGCCATTTGTAATTGTACCCACAACCGGAGTTTAGATCCATGTTTACTTTAATAAACAAATTGCGTCATGTAATTGCTATGTTCAGACTGTCCTTCATTGGACCAAACATGTGGAAGCTGGAGGACACCAGATCCGAATTGTGTGGTGGATGGAAACAACTGACCAGCCTAATATGCCGTTTAACTGATTTATGTCCAAAGATGTCATTGGTCACATATTGCCATGATATATGTGGATCGTTTTCAGATTCTTCGTTGATGTCTTCCTGCTAATAGCTTCTTTAAGCTTTTTGAAAGTATCTGGTACCACTTGTTCACAATACAACCATGTTCTCAAAGCATTAAGGAGTATGAAGCCCTACACTCACCAGAAAAACTAGGAATTTCTGCGCTAATTGTAGGTTCTTGATCCTTTTAGGACTTGGAGAAGATGTATAACACCATTCCATGTACTAGCTTTTGTTTCCAGATCATTTAGATACGCTCAGATTTCATACCCTTGTCGCGAAGTCTGAAAGAAATTCCTGTCTTCATTACCTTCAAACGTTTCCAGTAGATCAGAGGAGACTAACAATCTTTTCTCCTTCAAATCGGGGGCCAACTGCCAAGGTAGCCCCTTTCCGCACATTTTTACCATACCTTACGAATTACACCATATTTTGTAACGCATTGTGTCACAGCCTATTTGTGCAACAAGATCACCGTTTGAGACTCGTCTGTCTGCACCAATCAACTCCTCCGATTAAAATGAAGAAAAGCAGGAAAAAGAGAGACTACAGAGGAAATGGTACTCTTCCAACTTCTGCATTTTAAACAAACTATGTCAATAGATTAAAAAAAAGTTATGTCCATCTCTGTGTTATTTACGGTACAACACTCGTGTGCGTGTATGTATGTATACATGCGCGTGCTCACATGTATATGTGTGTCTGTGCGTGAGCGTGTATGTGTGTGTGTGCATGTATGTATAAGATATACGTAGGTGTGTGTGTGGTTGCTTAGTACCTTAGGTAGTTTCCGTCAACCAAATCCACACTCAAGGCTTGGTCACTTCGACGGAAACTAAAGGAAGCCTGCCATATATATATATGTGTGTGTGCGTGTATGTGTGTGTGTATGTTATGGCTGTGTGTATGTATGTATGTACACAAAAAAACTCTTAGACACACGAATTCAAATGTGTATGTGTGTGTGTGTATGTGTGTGCTTGCATGTGTGTGTATTTTGTCAGAGTTTGAATCTGGGAATGTATTTAAGTGCACAAGGTTTCAATTGGCTCGAGGCTATAGTAGAAGACACTTGCTCAAGGCGCCACGCTGTGGGACTGAACTCGGAACCATATGGTTGGGAAGCAAGCTTCTTACCACACAACCACGCCTGCACCTGTATATGTATATATGTATATATATATGTGTATGTGTGTTTGTGTGTGTGTGTTGTATTTGTGTCTGTGTGTGTTTGTGTGTGTGTCTGTGTGTATATCTGTGTATGTGTGAATATCTGTGTACGTATGTGTGTGAGTATATCTGTGATGGGGTATGTGTATGAGTGTATGTGTGTGTGTGTGTGTGTGTGTGTGTGTGTGTGTGTGCGTGCGTATCTAGGCGTGAGTGCGTGCGTAGAGCGAGCAGTTGTGTTAAAATGATTATTAAACGATAGAACTGAAGTCGGTGGTTGTCTAAAAGGAACCAGATGTTGCCTGGAAGACGAGGTTGCGTCAGTTCACTGACTCAGGCTTTCGGTTAATTTGTTCAGCTTCTTTACAAACCTGACACAAAATATAGACGAAGAATCGACTGAAGTCCTTGCGTACTATATAGACATGCTAGAAAGAACAGCTAAATCTGCCTGAAATTACTTTCTCATAATCTTGAATAATGGAATGAGAGTTATAGGATGTCGTGGTCTTAGATATACTCATCTTTTGAAAAGACAAACGGAAATGCAACAAAAGGGAATGGTCACAACTGGAACGCTTTAATCATTTCTAGAGAACTGGGCAATACACACAAGCACGCACACACACACACACACACACACACACACACACGCACACACACACACACACACACACACATACACACACACAAACATATATTGAAAATGTATGTGTATATGCGTAAATGTACATATCAAAAAACCATTTCTTAGATACTATTAGGTATTGATCCGGAGTAGCAGCACCTGTGAGAGTTAATTAGCATATAAGGGCTTGGCTATCTATGTCTGTGACGACTGAATCCGGCACACTCTGCAGAAGAAATCTTCATGGTTCTGCAGAGAGGAAGGTAATTGCAACAAGTAATGAATTGTTAGGTGCAGAATACAAGATCAAGCAAGCAAAATATTTTTTTGGCCATTCACCGCATCTGTCTCCATATTCAGCCTTCTTGAACTGGTCTTGCCATTGGATTGAAGGTGGTTACAGACATAGTGTTGATTCTTCTTCATTTTAAACAAAGTCACTACGCACGTCATCAATCATCCTTAAGGATCACTAGATGGTCCTCGTTGCTCTGGCGAACGAACATAAGTGTATATGTATGTGTGTTTGCTCGAGCTGGAATCTAGGAATGCATTCATGTGCGCGCAGGGGTGTATGCTGTGTGCATGCATGTATATGCATGAATATGTATGTAAATACACTTATATACACACATACGCACAAATACACGGTCACTTGACCTGCTAAAATTAACAGCCAAATCTCCATGCTAAATAAGTGGAGGAGATTTTGGATAGTGTCTTCCTAGATACATTGAGTTAGAAAAATGAAAAGAAAAATGCGAACTGCTCAGTGATGAGGCATCTTTGTCCTTAGAAGGCCGACTTGGCTCAACAACAACCTGAACCAACCAGAGAACATCTATATGTTTGCTAGATCTGCTAGGAATAGCAGGTAAGCCTCCCTCAATTGACATTACTCCTGTATGTAAAATAAATGATTCAATGCATACAGTAATCATAAATGCTCTGTAGCCGAGATGGTCACGGTTGGAAACTTTAATTATAGATAATTTTAAACACGACGCTAAACAACGCAGAGTAATGTCTCATTGTAACATCATAGCAACACATTGCCGCTTCTCACTTTCTCATAAATCATGTGTCCTTCCTCGTGAGGTTTTCGGTTTTCAGCAATTGTTTTTGTTTAGCCCCAGGTCAGTTCGGATCAGATCATCCGTCTTAGGATCATCCTTTTTGTCACTTTCAAACTTTTTTCTGTTACTTGTTTCAGTCATTGATCTTCGACTGTGGAGGCACATGGCTTAGCGGTTAGGGTGTTGGACTCATGATCATAAGATTGTAGAACCGCCTTAAACGGTTTAAGCTGAATAATTGTATACCAGTGCTTATTTTGTTTTAAAGTGTGATACTTTTCCTATCGATCTCTTTTGCAGCACCATTAAGTAACGGAGACGTAAACAAACCACCACCGGTTGTCAAGCGACGTGTGGGAGGAACACACACAAACACACACACACACACACACACACACACACACACACACACACACATATGTATGTATGTATAAATATAAATATGTATGTGTGTGTTAATGTGTGAATATATATCTATATATCTATATCTATCTATCTATCTATCTATTTATATATATATATATATATATATATATATATAGTTCAAAAACACAATAACAAAAAAACAAAAAAACAACAAGGTGAGGACGTGATATGGATAGTATTATTGGACGCTCAGGAAAGGAAAGAGAGAGTATAGTTATTAATATTTCTAAGTCTCTCTAATAGAGTTATATATATATATATATATATATATATAAAGCATTTCTACTCTACTACTACTACACACCACTTACCGTGGATAATGGAACTGCAACTATAACATCTTTATACATTTTTATTTTTATTTCTACATTCATTCTCCTATTTCCCTATATACTCCTTATTTGCTTCCTTTTCCAAAATAGCTCCTCATATTGAACTGTAATATTTCCCTCTATTTTACCATCACACATCGTCTCTGATGAAGAGATATCCCTAATATCCCAGAAACAACTGTAAGACTAACCTCTTTATAAATGTCCTGAAAATTCTAGACAGCCTTGGCTTTGTTGTCTCATTTTATTTAACATATACATGCTCACACAAGACCCGCATTAGACTCCTCACTCGTATCACTATCGAACCGAAAGTTTAACTACGGTTCTTCCATAGCGCTTACATAGTGTTACCTGCCACCTTGGGTCTTCTGGATACATATATATATATGTATACACACACACACACACACACACACACACACACACACACACACACATATATACCTCTCATACACACACACACACCAGGACTTATTCTTTGTAAGCCTAGTACTTATTCTATCGGTCTCTTTTGCCGAACCGCTAAGTTACGGGAACGTAAACACACCAGCATCGGTGGTCAAGCGATGTTGGGGGGACAAACACAGACACACAAACACACACATATATATATACATATACATATATACGACGGGCTTCTTTCAGTTTCCGTCTACCAAATCCACTCACATGGCTTTGGTCGGCCCGAGACTATAGTAGAAGACACTTACCCAAGGTGCCACGCAGTGGGACTGAACCCGGAACCATGTGATTGGTAAGCAAGCTACTTACCATAAAGCCACTCCTGCGCCTATATATATATATATATATATATATATATACGACGGGCCTCCACGCAGTTATCGTCTACCAAAATTCACTCAGTAGGCATTAGTCGGCACGAGGCTATAGCATAAGACACTTTGCCTAAAGTGCCGTGCAGTGAGACGGAACGCGAAACCTCGTGGTTGCAAAGCAAACTTCTTAACCAACTCAGTCATGCCTTCTATGTTATATTCCTTCTTTGTTATTATTTCCTTGTTAAGTTTTGTTTGATGTCGAGTTTTATTTGGGTTGTGTGTATATATTAGTGTATTGTAGCTGAGGCTCTCGCTGGTTTTTAACCATTTCCGGTGAGTAATTGGGATTGTATTTTTGAAGTTGCCTTATAGGTTATTTACTAGAAGCGTCTTTAATTATTTTGTTGGATATATGTACCGAAGTGTCTATATTGGTAATTGTAATATTGTGGAATTTTGAAAACTTTGATTCTGTTTCTTGATGTCATTAGTGGTATGAGTGTGTTTTGTGATGATAATTGGTAGGTGGTCCGAGGAAAGTTAATGAATTCTTTGCCAGGTGGTTACAGCAGCGAGTTGTGTGAATTATTTAGGAGATAAAGGAGGTTTAGTTGCGATGCTTTTACATTACATTTTTTATATATTTTCGCTGTATTATTTTGAAAACTGGGAGCTACTGAGTGCATTGAAGCCCTCCCACAATCACAATGTTTCTGGCAGTATTAAATTATTATAGTCAGTGTACATAAGTGCTGGGTGAAGTCGGTGATCAAGTAAGCGTCTACGTAGACGATAGACCTGTATGAAATTGAAGCAAATTTTGGCTTAAATATTTCTCTAACGTCATCGAAAATAATAAAAATTGCATGTTCAAGGAGAGTCGAAGTTTCGGTTTGCTTGACTTCGTCAGACTGTTTAACGATGGGAGTTAAGGTGAAACTTTGAAGTCGCTGTCACCATTTTACAGAGAAAGAGGTTAATATCAAGTAGTCG
>NC_142940.1:38040130-38057630 GCF_046866305.1 Octopus bimaculoides
CTGTCTGTTTGTCTCTTTCTCTCTCTTTCTCTCCCTTTGTCTCCCTCTCTTCTTCATCATGTCTGGTATAACGTCACACCCTATTTTAGTCTCAAATTATTTTACTGCACCTATTCTCGCCCACTCAATTCTCTCTCTCTCTCTCTCTCTCTCTCTCTCTTTTGCTTGTCCCATGTATGTAAATGTGTATGCGTGTATATATATGTGTGTGAGTGTATGTGTCTCTGTATGTATGTATGTATGTATGTATGCGGGTCTGGTTTGTTGTATGGTAAGAAGTTTGCTTTCTAACTACATGGTTCCTGGTTCTGTCCTACTTTGTGGCACGTTGTGCGAGTATCTTCTACTCTGGCCCCAGGCTGACCAAACCTTAAGAGTGGATATGGTTAGTGGAAACTGAAAAAAGCCTATCGCGTGTATACATACGCACACATACACAGACACAGACGCAAACACACAAACACACACACACACATACACAGAGGGTGCTTCAGTTTTTTGGGTTATTTGTATGAATTTAGCTCATAAAAAAGGCTGTGCTGGAAAAGAAATTCGTAAAAATAGTCTAGAGAAACCTTTTATCAATCTTGTTTGATGAATACACTGTTAGCATCAATGGATACTTCAATACGAGGTCGGAAGTGTTGACATGTCCGAGTTTAATGATCTTTATAAATTTTGGACATAGTGCTAGTTATGGCGGACTTGAGAGATTGTATGGTGTTATGGGAGTGTCGATTGACCTCTCACGACAACGCCTCATACATAGTTGTCCAGTGAGCTAGGAGGCCATGTGTCTGGAGAACATGATCATGGAAACTGGTTTGTATCTATGCTTGGGTTGTCCTAACCTTAATAGACGGCGCAGAGTCTTGTTCAAAATCATGCGGTCTTCCTTTGCATACCCTGTCTATCCAGGGCCTCACAACTTTCTCCAACACCTCTGTGTAGACAACAGCATTGACCCATAAGCCCTGTGAAAACTCTTAACGAGGCATGACATCTCCTTCGTTGCTGACGATTGCTAGAGCCTTCACTATTGCTGGGAACTTATATACATGAGCGTTGAAGCTCCATTCGGGTCTCTGCATAACCATCAGTCGTTCCTTTAGTTTACCTATTTGTCCTGATCGTAATTTTTCTCAAGAGAGAAACATCAAAGTATTCCAGCTCCTTGGTGTTTTAACGTGTTAACCAACCGCTCTGCACGGATAGAACGATTCTCTCTTGTCACATATGACATAAACTGACCCCTCCGCATCACATACGATTTTTACCGGATGTCCTCATGCACAACTCTTCCGAGGGTGCATTCTGAAACCTTAAGTTTCTTTGTAATGGCTCTGATTGACTTGCCGGGGATTTCATCGATTAATTCTTGGATTTGTTGTACAAAGTTATGCGTTCTGATGATATTAAGACCCTGTGCATGCGTTTTGCGTTTAGCAGCTGATGTTTGATCCCTGTCAGCAGCTCCTATCTCCGTTCGAACTTTCACAACGAATGATCGAGCAACTTACAGGAAGCAAACTATCTTTGTATCACTATGCTGCACGCTTAAAGTGACGATTGTAGCGTGCCTTTTTATTTGCTACGTCTGACGCTATTTATTCGAAGAGTAAGATAAAAGAATAAGAAAAAAATCTTGAAAGGTGTCCTCAAAAAAACTGACACACCCTGTATATTCATGTATATATGTATATAACTATGTGCGTTTAAGAAGATTCCTCTCTTGATTTTTCACTTCTCCTAATACTTGATTCCCTGATGTCAATTCCGTTCTCCAGCATTTCATGCTATTCCATATAAGGCTTCTCATATTTTCTGCTACTCCATACATTTCCATTGTTTTTATTATCCAGGATTGTGGTATTATATCGTATGCTTTACGATAGTCAACCCATACCATGCTCAGGTTTGTGTATCTTTTGCAGTTACTTATAATAAGATTATCAATTAAGAGCTTATCCTTCGTTCTCTGGTTTCTCTTTCGTCATCTTTTCTGTTCAATAAGTAGCAACCCACTGTTTTCCAAGTATCTATGCAGTTCACCGGCCAACACACCTGACATTAGTTTCCACATTAGCGAAAGGCACGTTATTGATCTAAAGTTGGATGCAACATTTCCTTTTTCAAGATCCTTGGCACATAACAATGTCTTTCTCTTTGTCATCCAGCTAGGCACTGCTCCTTTCTGGAAGCACTCATCTAGCTGTTGCACTATCCTTTCATGGAGCCCTCTCAGCTTCTTGATCCAATAACTTTGGACCCATCCTGTCCTGAGCTCTTCCAATCTTGGATTTTATGCAGCCGATCCACTTCATCATGATACTCTACAGGTTGGTCCCAGATCCCTCTCCAGAATGCCCTGCTTTTCTCTGCATCTGGTATCATCGTTACGTGTAGTTTTCCATCTAGATCCTGAAACAGTTTCTTCTGATTTGCTTCAAACAATCTCTTTTGCTTGAATTGTTTTGTTCTATTGTCATATCTTTCCAGTTTTGCTTTGATTGCTACAACTCTTTGTTTCAATTCTTCCACTAACACACCATACCCTTTATCTCTTATTCTATATATTTTTTCCAACATTATTCTTATGCTTTCGTTCTGCAATTCCCCTCTACTCAATCTATCATCTTGTCCTAAATGTCTTTTCAACTTTGTTTCTCACAAATTCGTCTACGCCAGAATGGTTCTTTACGTTCTGTTTGTTCTTTTCTTTTGTATCCAACTCTATCTGCAGCAACCATAGCTGCAGCCCAAATAATCTTGTTAGTTTCAGTCATATTTCTCGTCTGGAATAACCCAAGAACCGAATCTATCTTTTCGGTTTCAACTATGAGCTTGCGTCCATCAATGTACCTCAGATTGTTGGGTGCTTGATCCTGGTCTTTAATATATTGGCTCAACATCCTCATTATATCTTGGTCATCATCGTATTCTTTGTGCTATAGCTCTTCCTATTAATTCGGATTCATTTGCTGAGAATGCATTTACATTTACACTTTGCTCTACGTCTTCACTGCTGCCTTTCATTTCTCTGTTCTCACTGGGCAATGTTTCTGTTGGTGAAGTATTATTTCTATTTTCTACTTTCCTTTTTATCTCTTCAGTTTCTCTGTCTGTTAACCACCCTCTTGTTCTTATTGCTCTTGCCTGGTCAGCTAACCGTTGCTGACTTATTTCGAAGAGTTTTATTTCATTTCATTTTGCTTTCATTCGTTGTCGGAATTCTCTTCTACTGGGTTCACTCCTGACCCAGCATTCAATTACCGTTCGGTTTGCCTCCTTATTCAACCTTCTCTGCTTTTGGCTTTGTGTACAAGCAGTCTCTGTATGACGACCGGGCTTGCGCAGCTCAACTACAGGTCACCTGCCAGGCGAAAGGCTTTCACCTTTGGTTCCAGCCTCATTAACACCGTTATTCGATACATTTGTATTAGACGTTTTCACTCAACATGAGGTTTGTGTTTAAGGTTAGCAACCAACCAGTATTTTTATCGAGACTCTATCTCTAGTAAGATTGTTAACCAAGACTGCAGAGCTCTTACTACCCATAAGTTAGGCCCGTTCCCTTCGTATTTCTTTGTGTTGGGGTCCATGATCATGATTCTCATTAGAAGACAGGTTAGCGTCAGTTGGTCCCGTTTCTTCATCCAAGTATTGCTCCGGAATTAAGTCCCGATTCGCGGTTTATTCGTCTTCATTCCAGCCACGGAGCCGTTAGACACTGACAGGTTGTCATCATTGTGACTAAGGAGTCCTATCTACCCCAGTTTTAAATCAGAGTGTTCCTTCTCCTATACAGACTGCCAACCAAGGTTCACGAGTTCCGTCTACCCGTTTTCAGAATGGTCATTGACTCTGCTGAGTTCCACTGCTTTTTGCCGGGTTTTGCAGGGAGTCAAAAATCCACCCTTCTCATCAAGGAAGCTTAATGGGTTTGCCGGTTTAGTCGCCGACGGCTCGACGATTTCACAACGCCACTTATTAATCATTCTGGGTAATTATCAATCTGGGTAATTGTTTACTTTTTCTCTATTATAATTTCACTATTACTAATATAATCCCTATCTTATTATTTCCTTCATTTCACTTTCCTTGATTTTGTCATTTTCTAATATTATTATTATTTTATTATTTTCTCTTTATCACAGGTTTTGTTGGTGCTCATGAAGTCTTGCATGCGTAACGGGCTTGCTACTTGCAGCCTACGGTACTATGCTATTCGTTCTTCTCAGCTATCTAACACTTTCCTGATTATTCTGGCTTTGTCAAGGAAGCAAACCTTTTGTAACAGTTCTACTGGACACTCTATTCCAATTTCCTTTATATTCTTCTTGATGCCTTCTGATACTGTTCCCAAAGACCCAACAATAATTGGCACTATCTTCACCTTCTTCATTTTCCATAGCTGGGCTATTTCGTACTTAAGTGAGTTGTATTTATCTATCTTTTCGCCTTTCTTCTTGATTATTCGTGGGTCAAAGGGGCATGCAACGTCAACTGTATAGCACGTGTGGTGCATCTTGTCGACGACCACTAGGTCCGGTCTGTTATGCTCTAGCATCTGATCTGTTTGGATTGGGAAATTCCAGAAGATTTTGCCAGTCTCCGAATATGCCAGTCTCTGCAGTTTGTGTTCATACTACGACTCGCTTCTCTCTAGACCCCACTTTTCGGGCAGTTTTCAATGTAGCACTTTCACGATCATACCGTGTCACCACGACTTGTGGTTTTGGGCAAGTCTAGGGCATTCATTCGTGATATGGACAATGGTTTCGTCCACTCTATTTTAGATGCGGCACAGCGGAGACACTTGCTCATTCCTAAGGTAGACCCTCCAATTCGTGGCCAAGGCTTGGTCTTGCGCTGCTAGTAGAGTGCTCTCAATCACTTTTTTCAGTATTCCGTTATTATTATTATTATTATTATTATTATTGTTGTTGTTGTTGTTGTTGTTGTTGCTGTTGTTGTTATTATGATAACCCTGTTTCTGCTGTATGCTAATTCACTGTGGATATTCGTTGTTGTTTCAGATGATAATTGAAAAGAAAATACACACATACACACCCTTTCTCTCTTTCTCTCTTTCTCTCTCTCTCTCTCTCTCTCTCTCTCTCTCTCTCTCACACACACACACACACACACACATACGCACACACACACATGCACACACACAAACTCTCGTTCACAAACATACATATAATAGATAAAATTGAAGTTAAAAAGGTAAAAATAACAAAAAATTAAAACGGAATGTTGGAGTGAAGAGAGATAAGAATTGGAAACAATGTCTGAGGAGAATGGAAGATCGTCAGAGATTTCTGAAGATGGCGAAAAGAGAGGAATGAAAGAATGAAACAAGGAAACAAGGAGAAAATGACAGAGACATATATGAAGAGAGATAGAGGGGGGGAGATAGAAAGGGGGAGAGATAGAGAGGGGGAGAGATAGAGAGGGGGAGAGATAGAGAGGGGGAGAGATAGAGTGGGAGAGAGATAGAGAGGGAGAGGGAGAGAGAGGGGGAGATGTGGAGGTGAGAGTTGGTGGGTAATGTAAGAAAATACAAGATAAAGAAACAAGAAAAAAAAAACGTGTGATATGAAGAAGTGAAGAAAGAAAGAATGGCAGAAAGAAAATGAAACAAAAGAAGGAAACAAAGAAACAAAGGAAGGAAGGATGGATGGAAGGAAGGAAGAAAGAAAGGAAGGAAGAAAGGAAGGAAACCAATAAACTAGGTAATGAAATTATACGAAAGCTACATTGAGTGATGACTATTGTAAACTTGCAGTAAGAGCGATTCCTCACTCCCTTCTCTTCTCTTCGTCCTCCGTTTTCATCGTCATCATCATCATCACCATCAATACCATCCTTTAATTCTTCTTCTTCTTCTTCTTCTTCTTCTTCTTCTTCTTCTTCTTCTTCTTCTTCAAATTCTTCTTCAAATTCTTCTTCAAATTCTCCTCCTCCTCCTCCCCCCTCTTTTTATTTTCTAAGATAGTTTTTCGTGTTGATGTTACAGTTTATTTTGTTGGATTTGTTGTTGTTCCTCGTTTTTGTTCTTCGTGGTCCTTGTTGATACGTTATTAAGATTTTCTGTATTTCTGTCATCATAACGCCGCCGCCGCCGCCACCACCACCGCCACCACCACCGCCACCACCACCACCTACTACTACTACTACTATTACTACTACTACTACTACTACTACTACTACTACAAGGTTGAAAGGGCAAAGAGGGTAACTACATCTACACACGACTACATAGTAGGCACCCAAAAGGATTAGTGATGGCTTGGTACACACTATTAGCTTACACTTACTTGCGAGTGACGGCTATGTTTTAGCTATCGGTTAACCAATAATTAATGTTCCTTAACTGCTTGTTAAACAAGTCCCACTGCATGACACCTTGGGCATGTGTCTTCCGCTATAGCCTCAGGTCAACCACAAAACCTTGAAAGCGGATCTGGTAGATGGAAACTGAAAGAAGCCCGTCGTATATCTATCTATCTATCTATACATACATACATATATATATACATATATATATATATATATATATATATATATATATATTTCAGAAGTCAAGCACGTATAGTAATAAACAAACGGACATAAAGTCATACTAGATGCACAGAATGTACGGGGACATGAACACACCAACACCGGTTTTCAAGCGCTGGTGGTGGATAAACACAGACATAAAGACACACTCACATAAGAATATAGACATATAAACATATACACAACCAGTGTTGGTGTGTTTACGTCCCCGTAATCTAGCGGTACGACTAAAGAGACCGATAGAATAAGTACCAGACTTCACAAAAAAAACAAAACTGAATCAAGTAAAAGATAAAAGATATTTGCAAACCATCTCTTAATCTTAGTTGTTAATGTCCTTTAACCAGAAGCTTGCTTTCCCAACCACATAGTTCCGGGTTCAGTCCCACTGCACCTCTTCTACTGTAGCCTTGGGCCGACCAAAGCCTTGTGAGTGGATTTGGTAGACCGAAACAGAAGGAAGCCCGTCATATACGTGTGTGTGTGTATAGTGAGAATTTACAAAAAAAAAAAAGACGAAGACGGGTGGGTAAACAGCAAACATATTACCAGCGTGCTAAAGATAGCAGTCAAAACGACTCAAAACTACGTTTATGGTACGTCTACTGCCCATTCCTTTGATTTCGCCTTGGTGTACATGTGAAAACTGTAGTTTTGAGTCATTTTGACTGCTAGCTTTAGCATGCTGGTGCTACAAGTAGTACCCTTCATTATTAATCGATAATTTTGCCTCTATGCTTCTTTTACGCATGCTAGCCACTGATATTACTGTAAATTATTAACAGAAATATCCTTATATATTCATATGTGTGTGTGTGTGTGTGTGTGTGTGTGTGTGTGTGTGTGTGTGTGTGTGAGTCTGTCTTTCTATCTGTGTTTGTCTAACACCACTGCCTTACAACCGGTTGTGATGTGCTTCTATCCCCATAAACTAGAGGTTCGGCAAAAGGACACCGATAGAATAAGTACCAGGCTTTAAAAAATATAAGTACAACGATTGATCCATTCAACTAAAAATTCTTCAAGCCGGTGCCCTAGCATGGCCGCAGTCAAATAAAAAAATAAACAAACAAATTAAAAAAAAGATCTGTTAACCAATTCGCTAAGGTATTGGACCACTCGTCGATCACGTTAATGATTCCCTTCCAGCACTGATAAATGCTGCCATCAAGACTTAACTATTTAAGTCCATCATTAGGTACTTTTTTTCTATCTCCCCCCCCCCATTAAAAAATTGCCATTAAAAAATTGGTATATCTCCCCACTAAAAAGTTTATTTTATGTGGCGACAAGAGACTGTATTAGAAGGGTTGGATCCCTCTGATTCAATACTTCAACACAGTGTTGGCGTTTGGCCTCCTCAATAGGCATGCTATGATCTGTTATAAAAATGATATTAGATTCAATAAGGTTCTTTTATTCTTTTATTCGTTTCAGTCATTTTGACTGCGGCCATGCTGGAGCACCACCTTTAGTCGAGCAAATCGACTCCAGGACTTATTCTTTGTAAGCCTAGTACTTATGCTATCTGTCTCTTATGACGAACCGCTAAGTTACGGGGACGTAAACATACCAGCATCAATGTCAAGCGATGTTGGGGGACACACACACAAACATATATACACACACACACACACATACATAAATATATATATATATATATATATATATATATATACGACGGGCTTCTTTCAGTTTCCGTCTACCAAATCCACTCACAAGGCTTTGGTCGGCCCGAGGCTATAGTAGAAGACACTTGCCCAAGGTGCTACGCAGTGGGACTGAACCTGGAACCATGTGGTTGGTTAGCAAGCTACTAACCACTCAGCCACTCCTGCGCCTATGTTTAATTGTTTTCAGTTATCTTGTTTATTAATTTTTCATTTTTTCTTGTTTTATTGAGGGTTAAACAATTTTTTTAGTTTGGGGAGATAATCCAATTTTTTGATGGGGGTGAGATAACCAAAAATGTACCCACCATTATCATCATCCCCACAAAAACCACTACCACCAAAACTACCACCACCAAAACTACCACCACCACCACCACCAACACCACGACCACCAACACCACGACCACCAACACCACGACCACCAACACCACAACCACCACCACCACCACCACCACCACCTCCACCACTATTACTTCTGCTCTATAATTACCATCATCATTGTCATCATGATCATGATCATGATCATCACCACCACCACCACCACCACTACCACCACCACCATTGTCGTTCCTCCCCATTAATGGTTCCACATCTCCGCTAAGCATCATCCTCGTTGCTTGTCTCTATACTTCTAAAAGGAGGGCCATAAATGCCACAAATTCTCATTTAGTCCCTTTCCTATAAATAAAGGGACTTCCTGACTCTGTAACAATTGTTTTTGTTTCTTTTAAGGGGTTTTCATTTATCAGTAGACTATCTCCTCAGATTTCACTGTTTTGCTGTTGTCATCGCTTCTACTGTAGTAATAATAATAATAATAGTAGTAGTAGTAGTAGTAGTAGTAGTAGTAGTAGTAGTAGTAGTAGTAGTAGTAGTAGGAGGAGGAGGAGGAGGAGCAACTGGTTGATTTATTGTTGTTAATCTTGTTGTTGTTGCTGTTGCTGCTACTGTTGTTATGGCTGGTACTGTTGTTTTCGTTGTTATTATTGTGGTTATTGTTGTAGTCACAGTGGTTCTAGCTGGCTGTAGTTGCTGTTGATGTTGCAGTAGCTAGTCAGTTGTGTCACCCAAGGTCAACTTTGACCAAATAGTTCTATAGGCGCAGGATTGGCGGTGTGGTAAGTAGCTTACTTACCAACCACATGGATCCGGGTTCAGTCCCACTGCGTGGCACCTTGGGCAAGTGTCTTCTACTATAG
This sequence comes from Octopus bimaculoides, assembly GCF_046866305.1. Taxonomy (NCBI): domain Eukaryota; kingdom Metazoa; phylum Mollusca; class Cephalopoda; order Octopoda; family Octopodidae; genus Octopus; species Octopus bimaculoides. Next base: position 38,049,573 of record NC_142940.1, read on the forward strand.
CCTCGGACCGACCAAAGCCTTGTGAGTGGATTTGGTAGACGGAAACTGAAAGAAACCTGTCGTATATATGTTTACGTGTATATATATATGTGTGTTTGTGTGTCGGTGTTTGTCCCCCCCCCCCCAACATCACTTGACAATCGATGCTGGTGTGTTAACTTAGCGGTTCGGCAAAAGAGACCGATAGAATAAGTATTAGGCTTACAAAGAATAAGTCCTGGGGTCGATTTGCTCGACTAAAGGCGGTGCTCCAGCATGGCCACAGTCAAATATCTGAGATCAAAGGCATGTCCGTCAAATTTGTGTTGTGAGTGAGATAGAGAGCATAGTTGCACGTAAGACTGCATTTTTCAATGTATCCTTCCCTTTTTTGTAAGACAGTAATGCATGATTTGAGGGAGAATTTGGCTGGTAGTTCTAGCATATCATGTCACCATTCGGAGGCTCCTTCGTTTACTCATATCTTACTGTTTATTATTGTTATTGTGCTTATTAATGTGATTAAAAGTGCTTAGTGATGTTGTTTTTATTTAAGTTCTGGTAAGATCGCTGTTGTTTTTCGGCGTCAGAGAACGACTCCTCCCATTGAGCAATGGTTTATGGATTCACGGATTTAAGGCACAGCGCAGTGTTTCAACCTCGTTGTATGTCTCATCAAAAGCTCAGAAGCAATCCCCACGGCCGGACCGATGAATCTCACGAAAACAAGAGCTCTTGTTTACAGGAAACAAGTTATTTGCTGATATGTGCAAATGTCTACCAAACAGATTAACAGATAAGTTAATGCTTTGAAATCTTGCTATTCTACGTGCACCCCATGAATTATAAGATTTAACTTAAATTTTGACTTGGCTGCTATATCTATTGTGTCAAGCAACCTCTTCGTGGCACACTCACTCGCTGGATTGTGGTGGCCAAATGACCCTATTGAGGTCACTGCTTGGTAATGATGGCGGCGGTAGTATTGGCGGGGATGGCGGAAACTGTCGTGTACGTAGAAGTAGTGGTGGTTAGCGGCTGGTGATAATATTGCTACTGTTATTGCTGTTGCTGCTGCTACTACTACTACTACTACTACTACTACTACTACTACTACTACTACCACCACCACCACCACCACCACCACCACCACCACTACCACGACTACTACCACTACTACTACTACTACTACTACTACTACTACTACTACTACTACTACCACCACCACCACCACCACCACTACTACTACTACTACTACTACTACTACTACTACTACTACTACTACTACTACTGCTACTGTTGCTCCTGTTGTTGTTGTTATTATTTCTGTTGTTAGGGGTCACAGTTTGAGGTCCCTATTTAGATAACTGTATCTTCGATTCGGTAGGGGTTTCCTTTTCTTTTATTTATGTTTATTTATATTGCTTCATTTTTTTTTAAACATATCTAAGGGTCTTTTAAGAAGACCCTTCTGAAACAAAAACGTCACTCAAACAAGGCTAACAAAATCCAATCAAATAAAAAAAAAAGACAAAACAACAAAAAATCCACACCTCCCCAACAAAACATACAAACCAACAAACAAACAAATAAATACTGGTGAATTATTTGAAGGGTAGTTTTTCTTCCTTTCTTCCTTTCTTCCTTTCTATACTCCCCCACTCCACCCATCGACCCAGCTCTGTTCTGACATTGTCTCTAGTTTCTTTGGGGAGCGAGTTCTTATCTGCAAGTGTACTTGGCTGTGTATTTCGGTCAGTAGAGCGTTAGAACTTCTTATAATAAGGTACAACCGAGAACATTCTATATGCCATCTTCTCACTCTCTCTCTCTCTCGCCTTCATCTTATTCTTATGATAAAACAAACAATGCTTATCTATGTCCTCTCCCACCCCTACCCCCAACCCACCACCCACCAGCCGCCATTTTCTCAAATCTCCATTCTCTTCCTTCTTCTCCTACTCCTCCTCCCACAGACAATCTAACGCCCTGTCCATCATCCATTAGTCTCGCCAGATGTCTCTTTCTATAGTAGTAGTAGTAGTAGTAGTAGTAGTAGTAGTAGTAGTAGTAGTAGTAGTAGTAGTAGTAGTGGTAGTAGTGGTAGTAGCCGCAGTACTGGTGCTGATGGTGGGGCGCGTCAGGTCCTGCTATCTATCTATCTATCTATCTATCTATCTATCTATCTATCTATCTATCTATCTATCTATCTATCTATCAATCTGTCTGTATGTATGTGTACGCGCGCACACACACACACACACACACACACACACATATGCATAACGACCTATTGGTATGCTCATATGTATTTACAGAAGTGTGGCTATGTACCACTCATATATATGAACTTATAACTATAATTATGTGTATGTATCATATATATATATATATATATATATATATATATATATATATATATACATATTTATGATACACACACCGTAACTTCATATACATACATAAATATATATATATATATATATATATATATATATATATATATATAAATTATATTTACCATATACATTGCATATACATTATAGTATATCTGTGTGTGTATGTGTATACACACACAGACATATATAAAAACAGCGAAATACCAAGAGATAGCGATAGATAGAGCGAAGATCGTTTATTCGTGCGTACGTGTGTATATGTGTATATGTTTTTGTGTACGCACATATGTGTGTATATACATATGTGTGTGTATGCGCGAAGTATATGTATTTACGTAGCTGTTTCATTACCATTACGGTATTCTGTGTGCTTCCATAAACTTTTACCTTTTATCTTTGATGCCATTTATTTTCGGCAGTTAATTGTTGTCCTCAGCACCGGTCGTTTCCTGATTATCATTGCTGTAACAACACTCATTGTCACACCTAAACTTCAAAACCACCACCACCGTCACCACCACACACACACACACACTTCAGTCCCTAACCCTAACCCCACCCAACTCCAACCTCAACCCCAACCCCCCCACCCCCAACCCCCAACCCCAACCGCCAAACTCAATAAGGTCATTTTGAAGCCATAATTCTTCCTCACCCGATAATGAGCAAACAGTCTGATAAAAGACAAAGACATAAAATAGAATATAAATTTATACAACAAAGAACAACAACGAAACGTTAATAATAATAATAATAATAATAATAATAATAATAATAATAATAATAATAATAATAATAATAATAATAATAATGATAATAATAATAATAATAGCAACAAGAACAACAGCAACAATAATAATAATAATGGTGATAGTAATGATAATCGTAATAATGATCTTTTCATACTTTTACCAAATGTGACTCTGTGGATATGTTTCTAGTGCAAAGCGAGTCACGCTTGACTGAATTAAACAAAATCCTCATTCTTTGAGTTTAACGGCATTGATAAACAGAATGGTTTGTTTAGAGCACAATTCTTTATCATTTCAGATAGATCCGCAAAGATAGAGAGATAAAGAGATAAGAAGTGGGTGGGGGAAGGCTAAGTGAAAGAAGGAGGTGTTAGAAATGGAGAGAGTGAGAGAGAAAGAAGGGAAAGAGACAGAGAAGTGTGTGTGTACAGAGAATGGTCTTTTCAATCAGAGACGCACAATATTCTTCCAATTCTCCGTGGAGAGGAATTTTAGAATATACTAAGTTGATAACAATAATAATAATAATAATAATAATGGTTTCAAATTTTGGAACAAGGCCAGAAATTTTGAGTGGGTTGATTACATCGACTCCAGTGCTCAACTGGTACTTATTTTATCGACCCCGAAAGGATGAAAGGCAAAGTCGATCCCGACGGAATTTAAACTTGGAACGTAAAGACGGACGAAATAACCTTAAACATTCCGCTTGACCCGCTGACAATTCTTTCAGCTCGCTGCCGCAGAATCGTTCGCTCGCAGCGCAAAATGCTTCGTGTCTTTACGTTCCCAGTTCAAATTCTGCCGGAGTCTATTTTGCTTTCCTAATTTTGGCACAAGAACAGCAATTTGGAGGGTTAATGAGTAAGTCGATTACATCGATTCCAGTATTCAACTGGTACTTATTTTATCGAACACGAAGGGATAAAAAGCATTTGAACTCAGCAGGAGTGGCTGTGTGGTAAGTAGTTTGCTTACCAACCAAACAGGTCCTCGTTCAGTCCCACTACGTGGCATCTTGAGGAAGTGTCTTCTACTATAGCCTCGGGCCAACCAAAGCCTTGTGAGTGGATTTGGTAGACGGAAACTGAAGGAAGCCGGAAACTGAAAGAAAGACAGAAACTGAAAGAAACTGAAAGGCGGCGAGCTGGCAGAAACGTTAGCACGCCGGGTGAAATGCTCAGCGGTATTTCGTCTACCGTTACGTTCTGAGTTCAAATTCCGCCGAGGTCGACTTTGCCTTTCATCCTTTCGGGGTCGATAAATTAAGTACCAGCTAGGCACTGGGGTCGATGTAATCGACTTAATCCCTTTGTCCGTCCTTGTCTGTCCCCTTTATGTTTAGCCCCTTGTGGGCAATAAAGAAATAGGAAACTGAAAGAAGCCCGTCGTATATATAAAATAATATGTGTGTGTGTATGTTTGTGTGTCTGTGTATGTTTGTGTGTCTGTGTATGTTTGTGTGTCTGTGTTTGTTCTCCTAGCATTGCTTGACAACCGATGCTGGTGTGTTTATGTCCCCATCACTTAGCGGTCCGGCAAAAGACACCGATAGAATAAGTACTAGGCTTACAAAGAATAAGTCCCGGGGGTCGATTTGCTCGACCAAAGGCGGTGCTCCAGTATGGCTGCAGTCAAATGACTGAAACAAGTAAAGAGGGAACACAGAAAGCTGTAAGATAAACTGCTACGTATTTTGTGCAACGTTCTAATGATGCTGCCAGCTCGCCACCTTAATAATTCTTTCTACTTGGCTCAAAAGGCCTGACATTCTTGGATGGGCGGGGGTTAGTTGAATACATTAGCCTCTGTAGATGACTGGTACTTATTTTATCGAACACCGGAAGGATGAAAGGTAAAGTTAACCGTGGCGGAATTTGAACTCAGAGCGTAAAGACGGACGAAATGTCGCTAACCATTTTGTCCAATGCTCGGTAACAGTTCTGCCAGCTCGCCGCCTAACTCAAAACTTATATAATAATGGTTTCAAATTTTGGCACGAGGCCGGCAGTTTCTGAGGGTGATGGCGGTGGTGATAGTGGTTTGGGGTGGGGGGGCTAGTCGATTACATCTACTCCAGTATTTGGGTGGTACTTATTTTATCGGCCTCGAAAGGGCGAAAAGCAAAGTCGACCTCGGAGGAATTTGAACTCGGAACGTAATGATGGACGAAATGCCGCTAAGCGTTGTGCCCGGCGGGCCAATGAAGCACTGGGATCAAATGTAATCAGCTTAGCCCCTCCCCCAAACTTGCTGGCCTTGTGCAAAAACTTGAGATCATTATTATTAAGGCGGCTAGCTCACAGAATCCTTAGCACGCCTGGTTAAATGCTTAGCTGTATTTCGTCCGACTTTAAGTTCTGAGTTCAAATTCCGCCCAGGTTGACTTTGCCTTTTATCATTTCGAGGTCGATGAAATAAGTACCAGTTGAACAATGGGGGTCAATGTAATCGACTTACTCACTTTCCCGAACTTGCTGGCCTTGTGCCAAAATTTGAAATCATTTCTTTCAGCTGTTTATTAATTATCCAGCAACCATATTAAAGTTGCAGAATGTAGCAAACGAGTAGAATGAACTTCCTCAATACGAAGTAGGGATTAACATGTATTACACTTTATTTGTTTAGTGAGGACAACTTTAGGGGTACTTATGAGGAGGAAATAGAAAATGGGGAAGAGGTGTGGTAGGAGTGTCGTGATGGCAATTGGTGGAAGTGTCTCGAAAAACCATGATAATGATGATGGCGATGACGATGATGATGATAATGATGATGATGATGATGATGATGATGATGATGATGATGATGATGACGGCGATGATGAGGATGATGGTGAACAAAAACGGTGATGATGACGACGATGGTGGGTGGTGATACTAATAACGATAATGATGATGATGATGATGACAGTGACGACGACGACGACGATGATGATGTGAAGATGTTTACACTTGAAACATTTCAAGAATAAGACATGATGTTTTGGCCTGAGCTTAATCAGTAAATCACTGATTTGAAAGATAGAAAGGTTGATAGCAAGCTAGAGAGATAGATAAATAGTGAGGGAGAGAGAAAGAAAAAAGAGGGCGTGGAAAATTAAAGAGAGACGAAGGGAAGGTAAGGAGGGAAAGGAAAGAAAGAGAATGGTGATTGTGGCGAGGATGGTGGGGGAGAAGTAAAATATCACAACTGCGGTAAAATTAATAAGTAAGGCTTATTGACCGGAAGAAATACCCTTTACAGAGAACATTACTAACCGGAACTAAGTGAGCTTGACTAGAATATGTGTGTGTGTGTGTGTGTGTGTGTGTGTGTGTGCGTGTGGAAGGGTGTATGTGTGTGTCTGAGAGAGAGAGACAAAGAAAGAAAGAAAGAGAGAGAGAGAGGAAGAGAGGAATAACTATGAACGTACATACATGTATATATCAAATGACTTAGAATATGAGATAGATAGATAGATAGATAGATAGATAGAAAGAGAGAAGGAGACAGAGAGAAAGAGAAAGGGGAAAGAGAGAGAGAGAAAGAGTGGGGAGTAGAGAAAGAAGAAACGATCTTTCATTCCAGATAGAAATTAAAAAAGAATATTTAAAAAATCGTGACAATCTTTAAAAACAATTGGAATACAAAAACAATAAAAAAATAAATAAATAATTTTATTTTGAAATATTTTATTATCTTCTCTAAAACATTCCGATATACCGCTTGCCAACAAAAATAATGATGATACTAATCATAATGGTTTCTAAGCATAAGGGCACATATTTTCGGAGCAAGGTATATTTGGTTGAACCAGTGGTCCTTAACCGGGGTCCATATGACCCTTGGGGATCGGTATAAAACTTTGTTGTTAAAATTTATGTGGAATGAAATTGGTTCTGCTTCTGCAATACATAAAATATTTCACAAATACATAAACGTATCAGTACTCGATGAAAATGTCGACACTCTGAATAAAAAAAAAACATCGAAATTCACCAAATGTCACAAATATAACAACAACAACAACAACAACAACAACAACAACAACAACAACAACAACAAATGCATAGATAGATGCGATAGGGATACGTTTCTATACTAGGTGCGTAATTTACAGCTACACCGACCCGAAAATCAGACTTTATCCAAATCAACGCGTACAATTTTGAAAGAATGTATTCCTGATCTAAAAGTAACTTTGGCGCCCCGACGGTGTAGCTAAGTTTTAGAATATGAGTCCGGAAGCAAAATGATATCAGATATAAGAAATAGGACATTTAAAAGGAAGAATACATAAACAAAGAACTAAAAACAAATGAAATAACGACAATAAAAGAATTGTATATTTAAAACGTAAACCGCGGAGAGAGTTCTATCACGTGCACAATAAATAATGGTAAGCACAATAAAATTAAGTCCTAAAACATCTACGGAAGGCTAAAAGTAAATGATATTTAAGTTGATGCGGTTTTCAGTGGAAATCAGCTTATTTGTTTCTGGTGAAGGGTAAATCTGTGTGGTTTTAGAACAGAAAATTTTAAAAGTAAAAATTCTGAATATGACAATTACATAAAGGCGAGGATAATTTTTTAAAATTGTAATTATAGATCTCCCTATGGACTACTGGAAGACCTTCCTACTGATAATAATTAACGATGAAGTAGCAACAACAGTAAAAATGTAAAATTAATAAGAGCAAACGTGAACATCAATTGCACCAGGTTAAACAAAATAACATAATGCTATAGTTATGGTTGTTATAGAAGAAAATGAATTCTCCTTTAGATCTACTCACAAAGGAGCATCAAAACCCATCGTAAATGATATAAAAAAATGGAAGGATGCTGAATAAAATATTTCTCAGTCCTTAATGAGATCAAAAACGAAGGACACAATTGAACAAAAAGAAGTGCTAAATACCAAAGAAATAAAACGTAACTTAATAA
>NC_142940.1:38065130-38067630 GCF_046866305.1 Octopus bimaculoides
CCTTACATCTGACTGGTTTCATGCTTCCACCACTCACGCAATCCCAATCCACTCGTCTCCCCTCCTCTCTTCAACATGTTGTATCTATCACCATGCCTCCCCAATTAACTATGTCCAGTTCTTCCTCCCAAGAACCTCAATCTTCTGGAATCTCTTCCCTGTTCATATATTCCCTTCAGGTGTTGACTTGAACAGTTTAAAAGGAATATTGACATCAGCCTCAGCGATCTGGGAGAGCTTGTAAAGGTCATGGACTCTACCCACTTTCTTCTAGATTTAGCATCTAAAGACAAATACGAAAACCTTTGCAATTCAAGAGGTTTTCAACTATAAGAAGCACCCTGAATGAAAAATTCCGCATTCTTCCGAATTTCCATCCCCAAAGTTCTCCCATTCAAATATATAATCATATCGAAAAGAAAGAAAAATTCTGTAATCCGAAACACTTCTAGTTCCAAGTATTTCTGATAAATGACTATCGACCTGTACTATCATAAAGTCACGAATTCATCCTAAAGACATCTAGAATCGTTGCTGCGATGAGACAAAATGCCATGATGTATTTCATCCAATTCTTTAAGTCCTGATTTCAAACCCTGCTGAGATTAACGTTGCTTTTCATCTCTCCAATGTCGATAAAGTCATGAACTGGATTCGATGTTAACGATTAGCATTCTCTCCTTGAAATTGCTAACCTTGGAAAAAATAATTGGCATAACATTTTCCCTAGCTGTCCTTAAACTAGGCATCTGTCGGTCCAGGGTCATCATACCTGTGCACATATATGCATAAACCTGGACGAAATAAACTGTTATATTGTTTTCAAATTTTGGCACAACACCGCCAGCAAGTTCGGGGTTGGGGTAGGAGTTAAGTCAATTCATCGATCCCAGTACCCAACTTGTACTTATTTCATCGAATCCCCGAAAGGATAAAAAGCAAAGTCGACCTCGGCGGAATTTGAACTCAGAACATAGACGGATGAAATGCCACGAAGCATTTCCCCCACTTCTACTCCTTTGCTCTCAATTCACTCGTCTCTTCCTTATTTAGTCCACAAACCCCGCGATCGACACTGAATACTATGCTAAATTCTTCCTCCCCAGACATCTGAAACCCCATATCCGTTCCTTGTTCATGCATTTTATGAAGCCACTGACTGGTAACTGTCCCAGAAGAACATCAGCAGCGTCAGTCTCTGGTTTCGGAGAACCCGCAAATGCTATGGATGGCACAACTCCTTCTTCACTACCAAACCAATAACGAAAACTCTGACAAGTAAATATATACTCATATTTACCCATTATCACACTACAAGTAACAAGGGGGTCCCAGGTAGTTTCACCACTTGCTAGAAATACTTGTGAAATTTCATTAAAATTACACACTCTCGGCTTGAAACAGGGATAAATTGAGCAACGTAGTTCATGTAAAAAAGACGGGATGGCCACGAATTGAATGCTCGAGACCATGGGTCTATGAAATAAGGGTTGACTTAAGGCTAAGCGACAAAAAATACTGGAAATAGTGGTGGATCTCCGTCGTTCGACGATGAAGATTCACTTGTTCAATCAAAGGAATTACCTAATCATTGAATTATTATTTAAGTGGCTGAGTATTCCAAAGACAAGTACTTCCTTAATATAGACTTTGAGGGAGAACCAGCATGACACAGAGTATGAGAAAGCTATATTTTGAATTATAGGTACAATGCACTCGATTGGCTTCTGTACAGTTTCCGTCAACCTAATTTCACTCGTAAACGTATGAGACGACCCTAAGTTATAAGAAAATGGAATTTGCCCGAGATAGCATGTTTCGGGATCGAACCCGGCACCTTGTTGCTGTAAAATGAGCCTCATAACCATTCAACATCCTTCACCAACACACAAACATATTGCATCAATAGTAAAGTGCCATTATATTTTCAAAATCATTATACATTCCTCAAATCATATCTTATATTGGTTTCAGATTTTGACAAAGAGCCAGCTATTTCGGGGGAGGGGCTAAGTCGATTACATCGACCCCAGTGTTCCACTGGTACTTATTTTATCGACCCCGAAAGGATGAAAGGCAAAGTGGACCTCGGTGGAACTTGAACTCAGAACGTAAAGACGGACGAAATGCCGCTAAGCATTTTTCCCGGCGTGCTAACAATTTTGCCAGCTCGCCACTTTTTTAAATCAGGTCTTATATTAGAAAGGCCTTGTACAATCGCTACATTGATAGAATGACGCCATCAAAAAATACTCTTGAACATCATTTGCACAACCAATCCTTAGTTACCATATTACGCTTATATTTAGTCAGTTAAAACCAGTAAATAGCATATGACAGATCTCTGGTTAACCAATATTTAAATTGTTAACATATGCAATTACCACACTACAGCCGCAGTACGTTCATTGGTGCGCCATGACTTCTTAATGTGATTTTTATTGTTACTGCATCAGTCTCCGTTCTTTTCAAATTACTGTTTCTTTATCAACCCTATTTA
>NC_142940.1:38072630-38082630 GCF_046866305.1 Octopus bimaculoides
TTGTTTATTCTATAGGCTGTAGGTTAGCTATTGTTTTTATAGCAAATTTGTTTCGATACCAGAGTACAGTATGGCCGAATGATTAAGAAGTCTACTCAGCAATTATGAAGTCGTGGTTTCAAGCTAACTGTGTAGTATCATGGGCAAATGACATTCTTATAGCTTTAAAGCTATTCAGCATAGTGAATAAAATTGGGTGGAATAAAATTGTGTGGTAAACCTATCGGATGGACGGATGGATAGATCGCAGATCGTGTAATTTAAAAGTTCACTTTTATCAAACTGTGTCATGCTGATTCTCCCCGAGTATTACATTGAGGTTACACTTGGGTCGATAGAGCTTGTGCATTGCTGACAGAAGGCAAAAAGCTGGATCAAACACTACAAGGTATTTTTCACGACTCACTAATAGTTCCGCCAGTACACTGTTCTGGATTGATACGTTTTTTTTATCGATTTCGAAATATCAACTGTGTGGATTGGAAATCAGTGTGTAGAGAGACATAAATTCCACTTAGCCTTTTATTCAGCGCTCTTACGACTCTGCCAAATCACTCCCTAAGTTAAACCACATGCCTGTAAAAATATATGTCGCAACCCCGCTGTATGACTGTAGGGTGGTGTGTTGGTTTGCTTTAGTTTTTTAAGGACTTCGAAATAAGTAAACAAACAAAAAAAAAAGAAAGAAAAAGAAAAAGAAATTAAATGCGTGAAGTCTGTATTTTTACTTTAATTCCTTAATTGCAAATTGCAATTACAAATTTCTAATTATACCAAATATTTTTAAGAAATGATTATTTCCTTTGCGTATTGAACTGAACAACTTCACTAATCTGTAAAGGAGAAAAGACAGAGCCTCTTCGTGATCACTAGATATGCTAGAAATAGCAGCAAAATCTCTTGCAAATTGCATCATAGTATCTGAAAAAGGAAAAGTCGTATTGGATAATACAGTTGTAGGTGTCTGAAAAAAAAAGAGACGAGATGGTGATGACTGGATCAATAGTCGATTCTATATGGTCATTATTTTGTGGTCATTCTATCTGCCAGAACCAACCACAAATTCCACAACACTGTCTGAGAAACAAGCAATAGCTTATTGCATAATGCAGTTGTAGATCTCTGACAGGAAAAAAAAAACAAAAGAAAAAAGAAAGAGACAGGGTGGTCATAACTGGAACGCTTTTGATCATAGGTCGGCCCTATGTGGTCACCAGATCTAAAAATAGCAACTAAACCTCCCACAAATTGCACAACCCTGTCCGAAAAATAAAAGACACATTGGATAATGCAGTTGATGTGAGGAAAAAGAGACGGGATGGTCACGAGAGGAACGTCTTTGATCATAGATCGGCTCGGTCAAGGCTGATTTAAAGCTAAACAACAAAAGAACGCTATCAACTTTTACCATTTCTAATCTTACCTTCAGCGTACTTTAAGAAGAAATATCAATAGTGTAATTCCATCTTTGGGGAACCTCACTAAATCAACTAGAATAAGGCTGGAGAGGGAGAGAGGGGGAGGAGTGAGGTATTGGGAGAGGGAGAGAGAGGAATGGAGGGAGAGAAAGAAGGAGAGAAAAGGAAGGGAGAGAGGGATAGAGTAAGAGATGGTAAGTGTAGAAGAGAGAAAGAGGGAGTGAGAATAAGTGAGAGAGAGAAAGAGAGTGTGTGTACGTATAAGTAACAAGTAGAGAGAGAGAGAGAGAGAGAGAGAGAGAGAGGCGGGGGGAGTGAAGAGAAGAGAAAGTAAGGGGAAGAGAAAAGTAAGGGAATGAAGGAAAGACAGGGAGAGAGAAAATGACGAGAAGAGAGAAGGGTGAGAAAGAAGGGGTGAGAGAGAGAAATGGTGAGAGAGTGAGGGACAAGAGAGAAAGAGGGATCGAGAGAGGGATGGGGTGAGAGAGAGAGGGGGCGAGAGTGATAGGGGGCGAGAGTGAGAGGGTTGAGAGAGAGCGCGAGAGTAAGAGGGAGCGAGAGAAAGGGGGCGAGAGAAAGGGGCGAGAGAGAGAACGGAGCGAGAGAGTGAGAGGGGCAAGAGAGAGAGGGGCGAGAGAGAGAGAGAGAGAGAGAGAGAGAGAGAGAGAGAGAGAGAGAGAGAGAGAGAAGTTAGATAGAGTGAAGGTTTAAATATCTGTGTAGAGTTTGCCTGTTTAAGATATTAGAGTATAAAGTTATATTTACATAACTCGGGGTGTAACTGGAGCTGTAACTGATAATCAGAAGTGAATATGTCGCCCAACCTTTCTTATTGACACGGCGGTGAAACACTACCAAAAGGTTTCGCCTTTATATTGAAGGCTGTCGTGAGCAAGTTAGCCTACTGGGGTCCATACTTATCTAACTTATTAACTACGGTTGAATAATATCAGTAATGAGGAGATGTAGCCAAAAAAAAAAAAAGAAATGGTTCGCTCGGGAAACGAACCTGTGTCTCATATTTGGTTAGCTTCGTCGTAGATACTTTTCTATATCGGTCGCAGTGAGTGTGTCATTACGAGATAATCCTGTCTTAAGATATTTAATTATAGACGAGAGGAAAGTCGAGCAGCTGGTAGAATCGTTAGCTTGTCGGGGAAAAAAAAACCCCATCCATTGTGATATTCGTCCCGATAACTCCTTACCTTCTGAGTTCAATACCAGCCAGTGCTAATTTAGCTTTTAATCTTTTCAGTATTGATAAAATGTTGTTGGCACTCCGTCGCTTACGACGTCGAGGGTTCCAGTTGATCCGATCAACGGAACAGCCTGCTCGTGAAATTAACGTGCAAGTGGCTGAGCACTCCACAGACACGTGTACCCTTAACGTAGTTCTCGGGGATATTCAACGTGACACAGTGGGACAAGGCTGGCTCTTTGAATTACAGGCACAACAGAAACAGGAAGTACGAGTGAGAAAAAGTTGTGGTGGAAGAGTACAGCAGGGTTCGCCACCATCCCCTGCTGGAGCCTCGTGGAGCTTTAGGTGTTTTCGCTCAATAAACACTCACAACACCTGGTCTGGGAATCTAAACCGTGATCCTATGACCGCGAGTCCGCTGCCCTAACCACTGGGCTATTGCGCCGCCACATTGATAAAATAAGTACTAGTCAATTAGTGGGGTCAATAGTATCAGCTAAAACCCCTCCCCTAAAAACTGCTGGATCTGTTCCTAAATTAGATATCGTAGATATGCAGAAGAGTGGCGAACTGGCAGAATCGTTAGAACATCGGGAAATGCTTTACTGTATTCGTTTTGACTCTTTGCATTCTGTGATCAAATACCATCAAGGTCAACTTTGCCTTTCGTCCGTCAGGGGTCGATAAAATATAGTACCAGAAAATTACTGATCCAGGTGCTATCAGCCAAAACCCTTCCCCTCAAAACTGCTGCTCTTTGTGTCTAAATCATAAAAAATGAAACTTTTGAGTGTAACCCGGTTCTTGTAGTTGTTCAGCTGGTAGTCAAACCCAAACCAGTAAACCTATGACCAAAAGCGTCCCAGCTGTGACCATTTTTTTTTATATCAGGATTTGATTTGAGTGATGTTTGGCTGTTGTTTTTAGTGATTCGAACGACTGCATATAGAAGGATCCATCATTAGCAATGATTACGTAGCAGGAGTTTCAAGATCCCCTTGACAGTACTTACGCTAGGATTCTCATGATGACTTAAAACATCTCATTCTATGAGCACTAGACCAGAGGGGAGATTTATGGACACATTCTACCCATATCTACTATTGCTGGTTTGCTGGCTGCTACTATAGTACCGAACACTAGGCTATATAGTATGCTTTATCTGGAGGCTTCTGCACCCGAGTAGAAGACGAAAAGCCATCAATAATATTAATGTAATTGTCTGAGGCACAAAACATGGAATTGAGGGCGTACTAATTGGGTACACAGATATTAGATTGTTGGCACAGTGTGGTGAAACACATCTCGGTTGCGGCCGGTTCATGAAAAGAAATATCAGTCTTCGTAAAATAACGGCTCTTGACGAGCGACAGAGTTATGAAGGATATTTTACCGCGATATCAATTCGTGGTAAAGCACCGTCAACCACGCGATATAGGGATCGATAGTTGCTACTTTACTACGGATAAAGACACGATATTAATCCGTGATTAAACACCCTAACTCACAAAATAAATAGATAAATAGCTGCTATTTTATGGTGAGATAAAGACGCAATATTAATCCCTGGTATAACAACCTCAACCATAAGACAAATGGATCAATAAGTGCTATTTTATTCTGAAATTAAGACATGTCGACATTACATGGATTAAACAATATTACAAATAAATCATAAATATACATCGTTGTTTTCCAAGTTTCTCTTTTTCCACCAAGAGAAATTCTACGATTACAGTCAATCTCAGAAAAACCTTCATTTTCTTTGTTTCACTTTTTATATATTTATTATTTTTGTTTTGGCCTCTGAGTCAACGGCAATAGCAGATTATAGTGTTCCGTGCTCTTTAAATACCATAATGTCACAATATGTCACAGTGTTTTTCCATTGGTTTAGCTAAACTTTCATATCTGTTTGGCTGATAAAATCTACATGAATATCTCCCCACTTTTTCAACTTGTTAGCATGCTCGCGAAATGTATGCCTGTTTATTTATTTGAAGGTTATAGAACCTAGTTCCTTCATTATCATTGTTTTCATTATATCATTGGCCAGCTGGCAGACTCGTTGGCACGTCGGCAAAATGCTTCGCGGTATTTCACCCGTCTTTACGTCCCGAGTTCGTATTCCACCGAAGTCGACTTTGCATTTCATCCTTTCGGGTTCGATGAAATAAGTACCAGTTATAATACTGGGATCGGTGTAAGCGACTCGGATCCTCCCCAAAATTTCATGCTTTGTGCCTATAGTAGAAAGGATTATTTCCTTGCTTTATCATTTCATTGTATGTAAATCCCAACACTTTGTCTGTCTTTGTTTCGTTCCTCCTCATCCTTCGCTCTGGTGGTAAATAAAAGTAATCATCGTCGTCGTCGTTATCGTCGTCCTCCTCCTCATCATCATCATCATTATCATCATTGTTATTATTATTATTATTATTATTATTATTATTATTATTATTATTATTATTATTATTATTATTATTATTATTAAGGCGGTTAGCTGGCAGGATCGTTAGCACGCCGGGCGAAATGCTTGGCGGTATTTCGTCTGCCGCTACGATCTAAATTCAAATTCCGCCGGGGTTGACATTGCCTTTTATCCTTTCGGGGTCGATAAATTAAGTACCAGTTGAACACTGGGGTCGATGTAATTGACTAGTCCCCTCCCCCAAAATTTCAGGTCTTCTGCCTTTAGTAGAAAGGGGGGTTATTATTATTGTTGATCGCAATGATCCTAACATTTTCAAGGGGCGATTTGAAAGTATTTGCTTGGGTCAATGTAACGCTGATATATAATCGCAACGACGTCTTCAACAAAAAACTCTACACCGAATTCTGTCTGTTTCTGTATCATTGCAAAATATCCAGGAGAAATTGTTTATATCTGGCTGTGTTATGGTCTCTGGAAGTTGTTCTTTTGAAACAGGAATACCTTTCCACTGTGATTCCAGTATTAGATTAAAATCAGGAACGAAATACAGGCTGGTGCCAGTCTGTTGGCACTCTTGCTGTGAGTCGCATTTCGACAACTTAATCTCCGTATTTTTTTTTCTCTCTCTCTCGTAAGAAATACTATAGGCACCTACCACTAGTAAATTTATATTTAGACAAACATAAAAATACACTTCACGTGGTTTTATATTTTTGGCTTTTGTTCTTGATTTTTTTTAGGTGGGGGGGGGGGGTATTTTCGTTACTTCAAATTCTTAGAAACAAACGAAAAAAAAAAAACAGAGAAACCCAACAAACAAGCAAACAAGAAACGAAACAAAGCAAAACATATTTGTTACTTTGAGATTTCGAAAGTATCAAAATCAGAAGATTTTTTTTTATTTCTTTAATTGTTTAACACAAACACACGTATATCTCATGAACTGTGACCTTGTTTAGCAGTTCTCTCTATTGTTAGGCATTCCAATTAAAAGAAATGTGGCATTCTCTACAGAATTGCAAAGGACGACTGCTATTATTTGACTTCGTTAATTCTTACCAAAACTACTTGGAGGCTTTTTTTGAATTGTTTGCAGTGAAAACGATAGCAGCGAGGTTTAAGCATTAACTGTAGAATCTCATATTAAATAACAGAAGTCTCAGGAGACTTTAGAGATTTCGATATAAATGAAAGTAGATTTAGCATACTATCTAGAGAATGGCGAATGTTATTCCACAAAGAATGCTCTTAAACACGTGCCTAACTTTGCGTGTAATCCCATTAAGAGATTATAATGCCGCATTTAGGTAACTCGAAAATCTGGCGTTGGAACCAATTAAGTTAACACTTCTCTTCTTTTTTTCTTTTCACCGAAGAATAATATTCTGAGACTTTCATGTGAAAATAACTTATGATATAGGACAAACCTTTAGCCTAGACTAATGAGAATTATGGCGAGACATGTATGACAAATAACCCTTTTATTACCAAATTTCTGCTGAAATATACTGCAGTTCTTTCGATTAATTTTGAAAAGAATGAAACATCTGATAAAATAATTTTGCTATTATTAAGCTGGTGTTTCCCAGTTCAAACCCCATCGAGTTCAACTTTGCTTTTCATCCTCTCTGGGTTGATAAAATAAAGTACCAGTCAAATACTAGGTCGATGTAATCGATTTGCCTCCTTCCCTCAATTTCTGCTGGCCTTGTGCTAAAATTAGAAAGCATTATTAAAATAGTGTTCAGAACATAACCATGAAATTTTAATAGGAAGTTTTAATTTAGATCACTTTAAAACAGAGAATGTCTGTACTATAGAACCAGGGTCAGTATTAGGCATTTGTTAACTATATAAGGTAGAATACAAGAAACAAGAACAATAATTCCAGAGCTCTTTCTATATTGTTGCTGGAATATCACACTTCGATATAACCAGTCATCAGGAGGACTACTGGCACAGACACGTATCATTATTGCAATAAATAGAAGGCTGGAGATGGAAGCCGACCCTTACTTTTTTAACCGACGATGTTTATACCCAACATACATGAAGAACATCAGACCTCTCTATAGCCAATAATCAATACATTAAAGAGATCGAACCTCAGTATAAACAATATTTCAATGATATTAGACCTCAATAAAGACAGCAAGGATATTTCACATCGATATAGTTAAATTGATCTTAAGGATCTCAGTCCTCAATATGGCTAGACACCACCATTATTTCAAGTATATCACACTTTAATTTAGACATTAACCTAAAAACCAATTTAGCTGCATCCAATAAACAATAGAAGTAACGCTGATATATACTCGCATCTACGTCTTCAACAAAAACTCTACACCGTATTCTGTCTGTTTCTGTATCATTGCAAAATATCCAGGAGAAATTGTTTATAAACTGGCTGTGTTATGGTTTCGTGTTATGATTCGTTTCGCCTGATTTTGAGATATTCAGCATTTTTTAACACTCGATGTCTAAAATGATATTTTGCAGCTAATAAGCATATAAACAAAACATACTTTAAGAATGTGACATTGATAATGGTTACATAATTAGAGATGCTTCTAATTCAAAATTTAATTTTGTTAACTTGTGCGGTGCTGTTGCACATCAACAGATAGATTTCACGCTATCTGCATATAGACCTCAGACCAGTAATCCGAATTCGTTTCGCGGTGAATCGGGTATACAGTACCGATGAGCTGAAATGAGGGACCAAATATCGCAGCTATTAAGTATATAAACAACATATATACATTAAATATGACATCAGTAATGTTTATATATATAAAGAATATCATACCTCGATATGGACAGGGATATCACACTTTGATAAAAACATTTTCGATCAGGATCTTAAATGATATCAGACTTCAATAAAACCAACAATCAATTTTGAGATATTCAAAAATTTTTAACACTCAAAGATGTCATATCACGATATAGACAATATCCAATGTCTCAGGGATACCACGCTTAGATATGGATAATAATCAGTATCTTAATGATATCAATGCTTGATATAACCGATGACCAATATTTCAAGGAGATAAGGCGCTGAGATGGCAGAATCGTTCGCACGCCGTGCAAAATGCTTAGCGGCATTTCGTCTGTCTTTATGTTCTGAGTTCAAATTCCATCCAGGTTGATTTTCGGGATCGATAAAATGAATATCATCATCATCATCATCATCATCATCATCATCAGCAGCAGCAGCAGCAGCAATATGAATAACAGTTAAAGCGACCACAGTGATGAGGGTGATGATGACATCAGCAACACCAATAACAAAAATAAAAACATCAACAACAATAATATCGAAAAACAGTGAGTCGAAAAGGGAGCATCTACCTGGTCGTC
The DNA here is from genome assembly GCF_046866305.1 of Octopus bimaculoides. Taxonomy (NCBI): domain Eukaryota; kingdom Metazoa; phylum Mollusca; class Cephalopoda; order Octopoda; family Octopodidae; genus Octopus; species Octopus bimaculoides. The sequence continues at coordinate 38,081,053 of NC_142940.1, forward strand.
CGACTTGCTCGTAATAACAGCCAATTTTTTCTTTAAACCAAACACTAGCGTCTTAAACAATAGATTATATTTAGTCTGAAAAGAAAACTAAAAAGAAAAAATAACAAAATGGTCACGACAAGAACCTTTTGATAATAGGCTTCCAGGATCCGGAATGACCCAGGGTTTAAACAACAACAACACCAATAACAAAAATAAAAACATCCACAACAATAATATCGAAAAACTGAGTCGAAAAGGGAGCATCTACCTGGTCGTCCGACTTGCTCGTAATAACAGCCAATTTTTTCCTTAAATAAAACACTAGCGTCTTAAACAATAGATTAAATTTAGACCAAAAAGAAAAAAAAATAACAAAATAGTCACGACAAGAACCTTATGATAATAGGCTTCCAGGATCCGGAATGACCCAGGGTTAAACAGCAACAACAACAATAACAACAATGATAACAACAACTACAAAAATTTTTATTTGGTTGCTTTAACTAATCTACTCGTATTAAATTCTCTCGTCTCTATTGTTTAACCCCAGGACAGGCCTATTGGTCAAAGCCCCGCCAGCTATGACCATCCCAACTTTATTTTATGTATTAGTAAACAATTGGCCAAGACGTTAGCGTATTGGGCAAAAATACTTTGTGGTATTTGTCTCGCAACTCTGCGTTTCGAGTTCAAATACCGCTGAGGTCAGTTTTGCCGTTCATCCTCACAGGATCGATAAAATAAAGGACCATTCCAGAACTATGATTGGTAGAATTGTTAGAACATTAGATGAGGTACCTTGTGGTATTGCTGTCTCTGCTGTTTGCGTTCTGAGTTCTTGGATGATCACCCGGTCATGGGGTATCTTGGTTACCTTTCGTAATGCCTACTCTGTTGCAAGTTTTGAGGTCAAGTCTCCAGTTTAAAGATCCCTTCCTTTCCTGTCTGTCTTTCTCTGTCGCTCTTTCTCTCTCTCTCTCTCTCTCTCTCTCTCCCTCCCTCTCTCTCTCTCTCTCTCTCTCTCTCTCTCCCACCGGTCTCAGGAACTTTGAAAAATAAATTAAGGGTTATGGCCGCAACTCTTCCCTTCTTTATTAAACCATAAAAAAAATCTATCATTACGCTGTCTAAAGTATCCTTCTTTTTTAAAAATAAGTACTTAGCTGCTATTTCTTGCTGATTGAGCAGTCACTTTCTATACTGACGTCATTTTGTATACTATCGTCGTCCTCGTCATCGTAAGCCTCAGGTCAGCCTTGATAGAACACACCTATGTTCATAGCCAGTCAACTTGTGGCCATCTAGTATTATTACCAAACAGCGGGCATCCAGCCCGAACTTCTCCTTTTAAGACAGTAGGGTGTGATTTGTGTGGGATTTGGTTGCTATTTCTAGCAGGTCGGGTGACCGTATTGAGATACCCTTGTTGGTTCGTTATTTCAGGTTTGACTTTTAAAGGTTCATTGTTTTGGTTGTTGTGTAATCCCAGGTCAGTTCTGATTCAGTAAACCTTTCATCAAAACCGTTCCAGCCACAGCCACCACACCTTTTTTTTTCAAGCATTGTGCTCCGAGGAACAACAACAGATGACATCCC
>NC_142940.1:38087630-38090130 GCF_046866305.1 Octopus bimaculoides
TCAATACCAGCAGATGACAACGTTTCTCTAAAAGAAATGGAAAAACTTTCAAAATACAAAGACCTGGAAATAGAGATAACTCGAATGTGGAATCTAAAAACAGAAACAATTCCTATCATAGTAGGTGCCTTAGGTATAATAAAAAAAGATTCAGACAAATACATAACAAAAACACCAGGACTTACAAATATATATAACATACAGAAAATTGCACTACTGGGTACTGCACACATTCTACGCAAAACACTTTCAATACAGTAAACATAAGAGCACCACAGCAAACCACAGCACATACCCAAGGCGCACAGAGCTGCGCTCGGTAGTGAAGTGAAAGCACGTTATAAAAATAAAACTACTGAATAATAATAATAATAATAATAATAGCACTGCTCTCTCACTCAATAATAATAATAATAGTCCTTTCTGCTACAGGCACAAGACCTGAAACTTTTGTGTGGGGGGATGGGAGGGGATTCGTCGATTACATCGACGCCAGTACTCAACTGGTACTTAATTTATCGACCCTGAAAGGGTGAAAGACAAAAATGGTTTCAAATTTTTGGCACAAGAGCAGCAATTTCGAGAGAGGAGGGTAATTCGATTGCATCGATCCCCAGTGTTCAACTGATACTTATTTTATCGAACCCGAATGGATGAAAGGCAAAATCGACCTCGGCGGAATTTGAACTCAGAACGTGAAGACGGACGAAATGCCGCTAAGCATTTTACCTGGCGTGCTAACTATTCTGCTAGTTCACCGTCTTAAGCCTGAAATTTTGGAGGAGGCTTTACACGATTACATCGAAGCGCAGTACTTGACTGTTACTTTATTATATCGACCCTGGGAGAGATGGCAATCCTCAGTGGGATTTGAATTCAAAATGTCAAGAACCGGAACAAATTCCACAAGGCATTCTGTCAATCCGCCTCCCTCAATAATGCCCCTTAATTAACACACAAAGTCAGCAGTTTTAAGGGAGAGGGTTAGTTGATACCATAGACACCCTAGTATACGACTGGTACTTTATCATATCCACTTCGAAATGATGAAAGGTAAAGTTGACTTCAGGGCGATTTGAACGCAGGTTATTTTTATCCAGCGCTGTAACGATTCCACCAAAGTACTTTTATGATACTATCATATAATAAATATGGCTTCCACGAAATAATTGCTCCTTCCCTCCATGGTGATGATGATGATGATGTTGGTACGGTGGGGGTGGCGATGATGGGGGCCGGTGGTCGTAGTGGTGGGCGTGGTCCTCGTTGTAGGTAGTGCTGTAGGTGGTGCTGGTCGTAATCACAGTGGTGATGATGGTCGTGAAGCTAGTGATGGTGGTGGTAGTGCTGGTAGTGTTGGGGTCGTCGTAGTTGTAATGGTGGTGGTAGTGCTGGTAGTGTTGGGGATGATAGTTGTAGTGGTAAGGATGATGATGATGGTGATGGTGTTGATCGTCGTCGTAGTGGTGGCATTGATGCTGATCGTTGTAGTCGTGTTGGTTGCACTAGTGCTGGTAGTTGTTTATGTCAGTGGTGATGATGGATGTGGTTGTGATAATAATGATGATGATGGTGCTGGTGGTGGTGGTAATAGTGGCTGTGGTGATGGTGGCGATGGTGTAAAAGATTGTGTAGGTTGCTTTTAGTTTGATGTTAAACTTGTTGAGTGTTTTTTTTTTGAGATAATGGGGGTGTGGGTGAGGAAATTGCGATAAGCCCCCTGCAAAAGAGAGAGGAAGTAGGAGAAGAAAGAGTGGAAGGATGAAAGAGAAGACAAGAGATGGAGGAGGAGGAGATGAAGAAAAGAAAGGGGGAGTAAAAGTAGAAGAAGAAAGTGATGAAAAAGAAGAAGAAGAGGGAAAGAAGAAAAGGGTGAAGAAAAGAATGAACGAGAGGAAAAGAAGAGGAGTAAGAAGAAAAAAGGAAGAAAAAAGAAGACAAGAAGAAGAAGAAGAAGAAGAAGAAGAAGAAGAAGAAGAAGAAGAAAAAGGAAAGAGGAAAAGAATAGAAAAGAGGAAAAGAATAGAAAAGAGGAAAAGAATAGAAAAGAGGAAAAGAAGAGTACGAAGGAAAGAAAAAGAAGATAAAAGAAGACGAAGAAGAAATAGAAGGAGAAGACAAAGAAGAAAAGAGGAAGAAGAAGGAGAAGGAGAAGAAATGGTTTCATTCCGTGTAAAGTTTTGATTTACTCGAATTCTAAAGCTTCTGTAAATCGTGGTTTATAATAGATTGTGTCTGTTAGAGTTTTGGTCCCACGAGAGAAATATTAATCGAATATTAATGATAATCACTCGAGTCAGAAAAAGACGGTTCTGCAATTTTTCGGAGAACAACATTCGCAGATGATTTGTTTATAGTGATCAAATCTATGTGCTGTACATTAGCTCACTCCCTCCATCTGATCGACGTTACCTGAACAGGTGCACGGCGTGCCACGCGCGTCGGGTGGCGAAGTGATCACAGAGTAAACGTAAGATGAAGTGTTTTGCTGAAGAACACA
>NC_142940.1:38095130-38097630 GCF_046866305.1 Octopus bimaculoides
TTTTTTTTTTTTACATTTTTTCCTCCTCCGTTTCAGTTTCCGCTGGTATCTCTTTTGGTGTCTCTTTGGGAGTCTCAGTAGGTGGGGGCACCATCTCTTTCTCGGGGGAGGTTGGCACTCAGCTCTAATGTGGCCTTTTTAGCAACATTTCTAGCAACGATGCTTTCTCCCTTCAACTATCACTCGCAGCTTGGTCTCCACCACCACTATACTATCAATGATATTTTCTAGGTCAGCAGGAGTCGCCTGTATCAACATTTCAAGCTCCTGCTCTTGCCAATTTTGGAGCTCCATTGCAGTGGATTGGAGGATAGTTATTTTGTCCTCCAAGCCCGCGGTGATAGCAGCCACCAGCCTATCATGGTCCACTTCAGGTGGTATATCTCTCACCTTAATTTTGGAAGCTCGTCTTCCAAGATATGTAGGCAGAAGAATCACCTCTAATGTTTTTAGAGATTCCGTCGACGCCTGCTAGGCTTTTTCTTCGGTCTTAAACGCATTTCGATCGTGGCATATTTGGTTCCCCTTGTAAGGTATGCCACATCATTCCACACTGATATCAGACACAACTCAACCGCTTCTTTGCTGGTCACGTCCAATTTTTAAGTTTTTAACAAAAACGATTTATAGATTAGCGTATATCGAAGAGCTTTATGTATTGTCTCACTGGGAGGAGTAATTTTAGTTTCGCTCCCCTTTTTATCGTTCCTTTTTATTTCGTTAATTCGTCGTGGTCACATTTTAGATTTTTGAGCGTTACACCTGCGGCTGCTGCAAAATTGGTTTTTTTTCCCCCCCATTTATAAATTCATCGCCTGTTGGCATGCTTTTTAAAACAACTGCTTTCGCGATTTAGAAAGTTGGTTGTATTTTTGGTACTTTGTCTCGAACCAGGCTCCTCGTCGGACCTGCCTTTACTGGAGATTTATCCATAGCTGGGCTTAAATGCCCCACGAAAATTGTAATAATATTTTCCCCCTTCACACAAAGGAGAAAACGTTAACAAAGTACTGCCACAGAAAAATAGGTGTTTAAAAAACACTCAACAAATATTCATCAACATGATAATTCAACAGTCCAAATCCAACAACTTAACCACAAATATTACAACATACAACCAAACTTTTCGAACAACACCACAAGCAACACTCACAAACAAGTTGGTCCAGATGGTTGTAACAACGGTGAAAAAATATCAATATTAATTTATTGATGCATTTGAGCAAGTCTATATCTGTATTATCAAAGAATTGCAAAAAGAATGTTTAAAAAAGATCCCAAACTCTGCAAAAATCCCGTACAAATTATTCATGGTTCAAAACATTGCTTACTTTTTACTCAACCTGATAGATTATATCAACCACAATGCTGAAGTGGTACTTATTTTATCAACCCCAGAAGGATAAAAGGCAAAATAACCTTGCCGGGATTTGAACACAGAAAGTAAAGAGCCTGAAGAAATGCCGCTGAGCATTCTGCAGACATTTTAACAATTCTACCAATTTGCTGCCTTGCTTTTGGAGTAAGTAGAATTCATAATCAAATTTACATTCTTCAAAATTGTATATGTAGTTGATCTTATACAAGATTAATTTTTCTTTATACTTAATTTTGAAAACTACAAAATTGCTTCTTGCACTAAATTCTAAAATTCTTGTCAATGTTGGTTTCATATTTTGGCACAAGGCCAAAAAGTTCGGGAAAGGAGATGAGTTGATCACATCGACCCCAGTGTGTAACTGGTACTTATTTCATCGACCCCAAAAGGATGAAAGGCAAAATTGAGACCCTGGCGGAATTCGAACTCAGAACGTAAAGATTTTATATATAGCAAAATTTCTATTGTGATTAAGTATTAATTCTGTTAGCTAAATGATTTCTGGGATACTTAATTTTGCATATTACAAACCACTTCCGGAAGTCAATATGGCAAATTAAAAGTTAAGCTTATAGTCAAGATTATCGACCAGAAAATTGACCTTTCGCTAAAGGATATCCAAAATTTTGTTGGTTAGATCGTCCTTATCACACTTTGATCAAAGGCGTTGTAATCCCCTCTTTTTCAAGGCACATTGTATTTAGAAATATATTTTCCTTTTTGAAGAAAACGTGTGTGATTCGAGTGAAACTTCTGAACAGGTTAAACGTTGAAAGCAGAAAATCAGCGATTTGATTGACTTAACCGAACGTTGGAAATACAAGAAAATACGAATTCAGTTTCGTCCCTCCGTGTTCTAAGTTCGAATTCTACAACAGATGACTCAGCTGCCTGTTATTCGGGGATCATTTCAATAGATTTTGTTGACAATATAGCATGCGGATTTGTAGCTCTTAATTTAGGAAACCTGTATTTGTGGCACTCTGCCAAAGCAATCCATGTCTGTGACTCTCTCCCAGAGTATCCCATGTTTGCGGCTGTCTGCCTTAGCAACCCCTATTTGTGGGCCTCTGTCGAATTTAGCCTTATTTGTAGATCCCAGCCAGAGAAGCACATAGAGAA
>NC_142940.1:38102630-38105130 GCF_046866305.1 Octopus bimaculoides
AGAGTAAAAGTAGTTAGAAGAATATGAGCAGGAAAATAATGTTCACAACTAAAGACCTGTACCTTCATGAAAGTACCGACCAACATCCATATCCTCTGGAAAATAAGATGAGTTGTGAACATTATTCTCCTGTCTATATTCTTCTAACTACTTTTACTCTTTATTCTTCTATTTTATTCCTTATAAACTGCGAATTTTATCCCTTGTAAGCTGTAAATTTCCCCCGCCTAAAATATTCATAATTTCTCTCTGATGACGGTATACTCAGTGCACAGACATGCTAACCAATCACTTGAGTTATCCCAGAAACGGCTGTAAGACTTCAAATTAAATTATCCTAAATGACTTGAGACACTCATTCTGCTTTGGTTTTGATTTTTCCTCTAATATAATATATACCTGCTATAATGGAACCATAACACAGATCCCTAGATCCAGCCGTAGCTGTGATCTTGGAACCTAAATGTCGACCTACTATAGCACTTAACCAGCGTTTAGATTGCAAGTGAACTAAATATATATAAAACAAAGATATTTTATACCACACGCGTAGAAATATAGGAAAAATACAAGCTGAGAATGCATTGAGAATAGTTAAAATATTTTTTATTAAAATATCTGAAGCTTTAACCGGTTTCGCAGTTTACACTGATTTTCAAAAAGTTCAAATAGAAAGACATGGGTTATGTCGCAGCTGTCGTGACAGCACATCTTGTTTGAAGTTTGCCCTGTTTTATAAGCTCAAATTAGTATATATTTTGAATAAAATTTGATTGGTAGAGGACAGTCACATGACTGGTCTTAGAAATGTTTGTAGGTTCCCCGCTACGTCCTTGTGTTAGTATCAAGTGACAATGTTTCGCATAGTAAGTTAAGGCTGACACGGTTGATTGAACAAGTCCAAACAATCAATGCTCTGAATGTTTTCTGACAAGTGTTTGTAGCGAATGAACATATGATTAAGTTTATAACCTTTTGTACGTTTCCCGCTACGTGCGTGCGTTAGTGTCAAGTGACGGTATATTTTGCGCCTAAAAAGAGGGCCGACACGGTTGAGTGAACATGTTTAGTTATAATCAAGACAGACCAGATTTAATATGTCTGGTGGGAGAGTGAACAGGAGTTGTTTGTATGTAGTCCATTGGTTAAAATTTAGGTTGTTAGCTGTGTAGCTTCCTCATGATAAGTGGTAGAATGAATTTTGCGTGTGAATAGTTGTTTGTGTATGTACTGTGTTAAAGTTTGTTAAGTCTTGGTTTGTACTTTTGTATGAAAGTATTTTCTTTGTTTATCCGTGCTTCATCTGGTATTCGTTGAACATAGGTAGAGTGGGAAGACCTGGAATTAGGGAGACTTATTTTTTGCACATATATCTATGTGACCACTCAGTGGGATCTGTCTAGTACTGAGGTCTTGTATTTGTTGTCGGTGAATGGTCACTCTGTTTCTTAAAGTAATCCTTGTTTGACCTATGTAATATTCATTACATCCTTGATATTTGATAGAGTATATTAAATTCTTTGAAGAACATGTAAAGTGATTTTTTACGGTAAAAGTCTGTCCTGATTTGAATTTGCATGCTGTGGCTTCAATAAGTTTAATGGAGGTCCCACAATTGGGCAGCCACATTTTTTGAGTGTTGGTTTAGGAATTGTAGAAGGTAATTTAGCACCTGTGAGGAATTTTTTGAAAGACTTTGATTGTCTTTTGATTATTTTGTGTATTTCAAATGCTTGTTTCATTCTTGGGTCTTGTTTTAGTAGTGAAATGTTCTGGTGGATAATATTGTAAACCCCTGTATTTCTTGGGTTGTGTTGTAATAAAGGGTAGATTATTAGATGTATCTGGAGTGTTTTTCGTTGTTCATCGATATTTGTCGCTTTGGCACGTTCTATTCTGTTGTCTATTAGCATTAATAGACATTGTCTTTTAAGTAGTACTTGTTTTAGTTCCTGGAGTCTTTTATTGCGAGTTTCAGGATTTGAGACAATTGTGCAGATTCTTCTTGCTACATTGCAGGGGATATTATTCTTCGTGTGTTTGAGATGGCATGAAGAGAATAGTAAATATTGTTTAGAATCTGTTTGTTTGTAGTGAATACCTGTTTCAATGATTTTATCTCTTTTCATGATTAGTATTACCTGGAATGGTAATTGAGTTTTACTGTACACCTCGGCAAAGTTAAAAGACATACATACATTATATATATATATATATATATATATATATATATATATATATATATATATATATATATATATATATATATATATATATAATGTAATAAAATTATCAAATTAAATTAAATTAGGCAGCAGTTTAACAATGAATCACTAAAAAGGAAAACTATAATTGTCATTAAATATTACAGAGGGTTAGAAATTAGAGCTAAAGCGCACATAATTGTATACTTACACACTGACAACAACCATAAACGACCAAAAGTGGCAGTCGTGATATCCCTACACACACACACACACACAAACACACACACACACAC
>NC_142940.1:38110130-38125130 GCF_046866305.1 Octopus bimaculoides
ATATATATATATATATATATATATATATATATATATATATATATATATATATATATATATGTATATATATGAAGGTAAAAAGATAGAGAGACAGACAGATAGACAGACAGATAGATAGAGATAGACAGACAGACAGACAGACAGACAGACAGATAGATAGATAGATAGATAGATAGACAGACAGACAGACAGACAGACAGACAGACAGACAGACAGATAGATAGATAGATAGATAGATAGATAGATAGACAGACAGACAGACAGACAGACAGATAGATAGATAGATAGATAGATAGATAGATAGATAAATAGATAGATAGATAGATAGTTTCCCAGTCACTATTTCCGTTAACCCAGTTCCAATGGCAAGTGTTGAGTCGATCCGTGTATATAGTAAGAAGAAACATTGCTCAGATGCCAGGAAGTGGGTTCAAACGAATGACCTCATCATTGTGATGTACACAAAAGATATAAGAATAAATATAAATCTGATATGTATTTGTTTGAGAGGATGGATGAAGAAAAACTTCGAAACACGAAAACCTTCAACAGGTGGAATAAGTGAATGCAATAACCAACGGATATGCTTTACCTAATACAGAAACTGCAGGAGCTGCTCACACAGGTTTTACAAGCGCTTCTGAATCCGTGGCAATGTTGTAAAATTTTCCGTGTCATCAACAGGTATTTTAGGGGTCATGGATCTTTTTTAAAACGGGGGCCACATTTTTCATTAATGTTTTACGTAGTGTTTTTGGTAACGAAAGACTTTCAAACTTCGTATACTCATCTATTTTGTGTTATAGAACAGAAAAATATTTTTGTATTCGAATTTATTTCATGTAAAAAATTGTCTTATTTCGATAATTTCAACCAATCACTGACAAGTATTCAGTTGTTTATATTTACTCCTTTGGTTGATTAAGCGGTGTAAAGCGTATTTAATTTCCATAGCTTCGTTTTGCTTTTTTCTTTTTAAATTTGCTGTTTTACCCTAACCCTAACCCTATCACCGATAGAATTGTTTCAGAATCATTTGTTTATGTAGTCGGCACTTAATGTATATCGGCTGAATGGACGTCAGTGATTGGTTGAAATTACAGAAATACGACAACTTTAACATAGAATAACTTATGGATTTCTTTTTTTTTTTAAGAAGACTAAGAGAAAAAGAAGTTTTATATGACACATTCTACCAGTGTTCCAAGTTTCAAAGTGTTTCGTTAATGAAAAATGTGGCCCCCGTTTTAAAAAAGATCCGGGGTCATAAGTATTTCGCCTCTTAGCTGGTGCGCTTCGCTTGTGTGGGAACACGAAGTTTGAACTAGTCCTAACCTACGGAAGGTTTCCACTGGCGTTCTCTTGTCGACCACAGCCGACTTGAGCTGGTTTCAACTGCTATGCATATATCATTGGTGGCTTTATTCAGTTGACTGAGTTCCTGGCTTACATTTTGCAGGAAATAACGCACCGATCCAACTGGAAAGCCATGGCGGCCGGCTTCAATAAGGAATGAGGTCGCGTAAATAAATGTAATAAATAAAAAACAACAAAATGGATCTGAGATTTCGTGACGTATCATTGTTTATTGATAGTGATGACGGAGGCGCAATGGCCCAGTGGTTAGGGCAGCGGACTCGCGGTCATAGGATCGCGGTTTCGATTCCCAGACCGGGCGTTGTGAGTGTTTATTGAACGAAAACACATAAAGCTCCACGAGGCCCCGGCAGGGGATGGTGGTGAACCCTGTTGTACTCTTTCACCACAACTTTCTCTCACTCTTACTTTCTTTTTCTGTTGTGCCTGTAATTCAAAGGGTCAGTCTTATCACACTGTGTCACGCTGAATATCTCCGAGAACTACGTTAAGGGTACACGTGTCTGTGGAGTGCTCAGCCACTTGCACGTTAATTTCACGAGCAGGCTGTTACGATGATCGGATCAACTGGAACCCTCGACGTCGTAAGCGACAGAGTGCCAACAACAACAACAACGATAGTGATGGAGAATGTGGTGATATGGTAGAATTGTTACTGAGCCGGACAAAATATTTAATGACATTTCGTCCGTCTTTGTAAGTTGTAAGTTGTAAGTTCAAATTTCGCAGAGGTCTACTTTACCTTTCATCCCGATAAAACAATTTTCTACTAGTACTTGTTTTATCGAGGTCGATAAAATAAGGGCCAGTCACGTACTGGCGTCGATGTAATCAACAAGCACATGGGTGACTGCTGGTCTTCCATTAACAACCTTGCCCGAACTTGTGCCTCGGATGGTAACTTTCTAGGTGCAATCCCATGGTCATTCATAACTGAAGTGGGGTCCTTGTTGATAGAGATAATGTGTGGATACTGGAGTTGATGTTGCTATGGTAGATGCAGTGTTGGTAGTAATAGTAGTGGTAGAAGTAGGGCTGTGGCGGTGATGTTGACGGTAGTGTTGTTAGTGGTGATGGTGGCAGTGTGGTGAGCGTGGCAGTTTTGTTGGTTGTGATGGTAATGGCCATAGTGGTGGTGGTGATGGCGTTAGCCTAAGTAGTCAAGGAAGGTAGTAGTGTGAGTAGTGATGAGTGGTTGAAGGCGTAGCAATGATGGAAACCGAAGTCATGGAGTGCTGATGGCGATGATGGTATTAGTTGGGGAGGCGGGTTCTAATGGGTGTGGTGGTGGTAGTGGTGGAAGTTGTGATTGGTATGGTGTTTTGTTGATGATAGTAGTAGTAGTAGTAGTAGTAGTAGCAGAAGTCGGTGGTTGTGATGGTGGTAGTATCCTTATTAGTGATCGTTGTCATGGTGATAGTAGTGGTGGTATTGGAGATGGTATGTGATGCTGGTAGTGATGGTGACTGTGATGATGATAGCGATACGGTATTGATACGAGGGTGAGTCAAAAAGTAATGCCATTTTGTTTAGAAACATGTATCATACATCAAAATGAAGCTGATCCTCTGTGGATCACATCCCTACTTCTCAACATAGTCACCATTTCTCTCAGTAGCAATGTTCCACCTTCGAATGAGAGCATGTATCCCTGCTCCGTAAAATTCTATTGACTGTTCTTTGAGCCACTTCACTACAGTTTTCGCTTCTTCGTCACTGGACTATCATCGTCACTGGACTATCATCTCTTCGGCCCCATGAAAGAGAGTTTGAGAGGCAGACATTATTCCAGTGATGAGGAAGTGAAAACTGTAGTGAAGAAGTGACTCAAAGAATAGTGAATAGAATTTTACGGGGCAGGGATACATGCTCTCATTCAAAGGTGGAACATTGCTATCGAGAGAAACGGTTACTATGTTGAGAAGTAGGGATGTAATCCACAGAGGACCAGCTTCATTTGGATGTATGATATATGTTCCTGTGTTGGTAATTATACGTGTCCTAAACAAAATGGTATTACTTTTTGACTCAACCTCGTAATAATGATGTTGGTAGTAGCAATGATGGTTGTCGTATGGTTACTCAACTACTGGTCAAAGCTAACTAGTGAGGAGGAGGGGACGGGTGTAATTGATAGTACTGAACCCCGAACTTCATTGACAGCCGGAGGAATGAAAGTTGAAGTTGGCCTTGGCAGGAATTGAACTCAGAACTTAAAGAGACGAAACTAAATATCATTAGGCATTCTTTTGTTCCCCGGTGCTTTAGCGTTTCTGCTTGTCCATTGCCTTGACAATGACGACGACAACAGTAACAACAATGACAGTAATAATAATAATAATAATAATAATAATAATAATAATAATAATAATAATAATAATAATAATAATAATAATAATAATAATAAATAGCAACAACAACAACAATAATAAAAATAATAATAGTGATAACGATGATGATAATGATGATGATGATGATGATGATGATGATGATGGTGATGATGATGATGATGGTGATGGTGATGATGAAATTGCTGGTGATAACAACGGCAACGACTACGATAATGATAGCGGATGACAAGAAAACAAGTGAAAACAATGAAGTCACGTGTCACCCATTTCAATGGCCAAAGAAGCAATGTATCAGTTCTTACAATTGCTATAATAATCAGTCTTCGATTCCTATCGATTTATCCTCTTCCTGACAAAATACTTCTGTTGTAATCGAAGACAACGTGCGCCTGTCTTGTTTCCCTATTATTATTATTATTATTATTATTATTATTATTATTATTATTATTATTATCATTATTGTTGTTGTTGTTGTTGTTGGTGGTGGTATTATTACTATTGTTGTTGTTGTTGGTATTATTGTTGTTGTTATTCATTCATTCATTCATTCATTTATTTGTTTATATGTACATATATTTTCTTGGTCTTTGCGTTTAGTTTGGAATATTTTTACATAGAATCCGAATTCACAAAGGACACAGAAAAAGTAATAATAAATATTATACAACAACAACAGTAATAATAATAATAATAATAATAATAATAATAATAATAATAATAATAATAATAATAATAATAATAATAATCCTTTCTACTAAAGGTACAAGGACTGAAATTTGTGGGGAGGGGATCAGTCGATCAGATCGACTCCAGTGCTTCACAGGTACTTAATTTATTGACCCCGAAAGGATGAAAGGCAAAGTCGACCTCTGCGGAATTTGAACTCAGAACGTAAAGACAGATGAAATGCTGCTAAGCATTTCGTCTCGTGTGCTAACGGTAATAATAATAATAATAATAATAATAATAATAATAATAATAATAATAATGATGATGATGATGATGATAATCCTTTCTACTATAGGCACAAGGCTTGAAATTTTGTGGGGAGGGAGCCAGTCGATAAGAGCGACTCCAGTAGGCTACTGGTACTTAATTTATTGACTCCGAAAGGATGAAAGCAAAGTCGACCTCGGAGGAATTTGAACTCAGGACGTAGCTACGGGCGAAATAACGCTAAGCATTCCGTCTAGCGTGCTAACGATCCTGCCAGCAAGCCGCCTTGGTAATAATAATAATAATAATGATGATGATGATGATGATGATGATGATGATGATAATAATAATAATAATAATAATAATAATAATAATAATAATAATAATAATAATAATAATAAACGACAACCAACTCCAATGCAGGATATGTAGCAGGCTCGAAGAAACAATTGATCATCTTGTCTCTGGTAGCCTTAAGCTTTCTAAGATAGGATACATTCAACGTCACCACAAAGCAGCAGTATACATCCACTGGAAGGCCTGAAATGAATACATTAAGACCACTTAGAAATGTTATGATCATTAACCGAAAGCAATCATCGAAAATAAGAACGTCACCATAATATATGATATGCCTCTTCATGGAGACCGAGAAATAACAGCAAACCGTCCGGACATCATTATCAAGGATTAGAAATTTAAAATGTCTAGAATTAGATTTTGCAATACGACATCTAATTAAGAAAGGTGTTAGGAACAACGTGGAGTAGAATGGCGAGAGCATGAGGGGAATGGAGCAAATGCTGAAGCTAGCGGAGCCGACTCGGCACCAGACAGCCTGGCCGATCCACGTGATCCAAGTGATCCAGGGGAATACCATTAGAAAGAAATACATTCACAAATGTCATGGAAAAATGATTCGAGCACAAAACGTAGAGGTAATATATATATTTATACATGAACATTCATCGTCTGAGGGGTTTTAGATTTTGCTTTCTCTCTGTTTACATGTATACATGTATATATATTTTGTATATGAAACTCAATCAGCTTTATTTGTTCATTTGCATCATTGTCTCCATATCTGCTCATCTGGATTCCTCTTATAGCCACACTTTACCTCGCAGACTTGGTGCACGGTAAATGTTTCTGAGTGTAAGTTCAAATCATTTGAGCGCATCTGTTTTCTATATGGAGAACCTCTAGATCTCATCTGTTGACTTTATATATATTTATATATATTCTTTTATTCTTTTACCTGCTTCGGTCATTCGACTGCGGCCATGCTGGAGAACCGCCTTTAGTCGAACAAATCGACCCCACGACTTATTCTTTGTAAGCCTAGTACTCATTCTATTGGTCACTTTTGCCGAACCGCTAGCTTATGGGGACTAAACGCACCAACATCGGTTGTCAAGCGATGGTCGTGGTGGTGGTGGGGGGGGGGACAAACACATACACACAGAAATATATGCATATATATATATATATGCATATATATATATATATATATATATATATATATATATATAATATATATATATATATATATATATATATATATATATATATATATATATATATATATATATATATATATATATATAGGCGCAGGAGTGGCTGTGTGGTAAGTAGCTTGCTTACCAACCACATGGTTCCGGGTTCAGTCCCACTGCGTGGCACCTTGGGCAAGTGTCTTCTACTATAGCCTCGGGCCGACCAAAGCCTTGTGAGTGGATTTGGTAGACGGAAACTGAAAGAAGCCCGTCGTATATATGTATATATATGTGTGTGTGTGTGTCTGTGTTTGTCCCCCCAACATTGCTTGACAACCGATGCTGGTGTGTTTACGTCCCCGTAACTTAGCGGTTCGGCAAAAGAAACCGATAGAATAAGTACTAGGCTTACAAAAGAATAAGTCCTGGGGTCGATTTGCTCGACTAAAGGTGGTGCTCCAGCATGGCCGCAGTCAAATGACTGAAACAAGTAAAAGAGTAAAAGAGTATATATATATATATATATATACATACATATATATATATGCATATATATATATATATATATATATATATATATATATATATATATATATATATATATATATATACATACTTATATATATGCATATATATAAGCATATATATATATATATATATATATATATATATATATATATATATATATATATATATATATATATATATATATATATATATATATATATACACACACATATATATATATATATATACGACAAATTTCTTTCAGTTTCCGTCTACCAAATCCACTCACAAAGCTTTGGCCGGCCCGAGGTTATAGTAGAAGACACTTGCCTAGGGTGCCACGCAGTGGGACTGAACCCGGAACCGTGTGGTTGGGAAGCAAGCTTCTTACGATACAGCCAAAGTTTTTACATTATCTATCTATCTATCTATCTATCTATCTATCTATCTATCTATCTATCTATCTATCTATCTATCATCATGGACGGACGGTAGACACATCGGCTCCCATGTAAGTTGCATTTTTCACCTCTTAAAAGACCTATTTTGTTTTAAAATTTTGTATAAGTTGTGTATAACACAAAATACTTCGTGAACATATATTCTTCAAATCGGAAATAGCTCTATTTAGAGCCTTATTTCCAAAAATTCAAACATATCTTCCTCGTTCCTAGCCATATTCTGTAAAACGAATATGGCTAAGGTTTTCAACGAGGCCGACTTCCCGCTCCTAATGCCAGAGGCGAAAACACTTAATGCCGTTCCGCATGAACGCAGACAAGTGATGAAGAAGAGCAATGATTCTGAGTCAACTGCTGCTGCCTCAACCACCACCACTACCACCATCACGTGTACAAACTCTGCTGCTACAGCAGTCTTGCCTGCCACCGTCACCAGTGACAACAACAACAACAACAACGACAAAGACAACAACAACAACAGCAAGAACAACGACAGCGACACAAATGTCCTTGCTAACACGACCACTGTCCTCACCACTGCTACTACCAGTGACAATAACAACAGCAACAACAACAGGACACCGGCCTTCAACACCAACACCACCACTACTTCGACAAATTCTGCCGCCACTACCACCACCTTTGAACCTGGCAGTACCAACACCACTGTCAATACCACCATCAACAACTACAGGACGAACAAGATAAACAACACCACAAACGCCACAAACAACATATCTGCCAGCATCACAAAAACAAATTTTGCCGATGCAACAAAAGAAAAAAGAACAATATTAACATTCACCCAAAAACAAATCAATGACACAAAATCCCTTCTCACGAAAGAAGGTGACACTGTACAAATACACATACCAAAAGAAATCATTGAAAATACAAACAAGAAGCACATATCATACAGACTTATCAACAAGAAAACGAAGCGACCGGAGAATTTCTCCACCCAAAAAATTGAGATTTGTCTCAAACCGATATGGCCCTTTCAAAGTCATGTTACTTGGGGACGAAAATTTGCCAGGGTCCTAGTCCGCTTTAAGAGCGAACAGTTAGCGAAGGAATTTTTAACACTCTCTCTCCACACAGATGACTTGGTGATGATACCGAGTTATCTTGGACAGAGAGTGACGAAGGTGACAGTAAAGAATGTCCCTTCACAAGTGGAAACCCAGTGGATAGTAGGTTCTATATGCCTCGAAATGGAGGAGGCAAATATATTAGAAATTGCTACTGCAGAGGAGAAAAACTGGGAAGGAGGAAAAAAAGTCGAAGTCCTCCTCCACATCACTGAAGAGGAGTGCCAAAAGATCCCCACACACATCCAACTGGCAAAAGACCACAAGTTATATGTAGTGGTAGAAGGAAGGCGGCCACGTTGTTATGTATGCAGCAGCGAGGCACACCTCAAGGACAGTTGCCCAACCGCCGCCAACCAAAAAAAGCAACAAGGGCAACCACCAAAACCCGGAAAAAAAAACCCTACTACCAACACCACCATCAACAATCAAAACAAGAGAAACACAAGCAACACTGGCAACTGAGAAGACAACAGCATCTGCAAAAACAACAAGTGAGGAAGCAAGGGAAAAGAAAGAAAATTCCAAGACTGTTTCCCCCTCCCCCACATCACACACACCTCACACAAATAACAAGCCATCAGCACCAACAAAAACAGCAACACAACCACTCACACAAGCACACACAGACGCTCACAATTTGCCCCTACCCCCTTCCGATTCCTCAGAACCTTCGTCGGAAGATGAAAGTAATGAGGAATGGCAAATAGCCCAGAAAGGAAGGAGGAAGAGGAGCAAGAAAAGAAAAGCAAACACAAACAAAGCAGGGAGATACACAACTCCCGAAAACACTCCAGACACCAACACAAGCACACACAACTACAACACAAGCAACAAAACCCCAAAAGCAAGTACACACACAATGCTCACTGCCATCAACACAAAAAACTCAGAGTTGATGGAATACATCAACACAAAAACAAACATAACAAACGAAGACATAAAAACCAGCAACCACCCATACACAACACCACCAGAACACATCAAAATACTACACATAACACCAACCCTGCACCACACACTAAAATCTATTTTTCCAAAGGCAGTTGGCAAATGCCAAAAATACCTGGCGAAAAAACTATATAGTGATCTCCTCGAAGAAAACCCGAAGGAGGAGACACAAAAACTCTCAAACGGTAAGTGACTCTCTTTATAAAACTTTAACACTCAAATCAAAATGATGCTCAAGATTGGTTGTGTAAATGCGCGTGGCTTGGGGTCCCCTTGGAAACAAGGGTACCTCCTAAATGACATAAAGTCACATAAACTAGAAATCATAGCCATAAGCGAGACCAGACTCCATGATCCGCGGGCCCTATCGTCCATGTTTGGCAGACAGTTTAACATTTATTTTTCTCCCTGTCTGCCGAGAATGGGCGGTAGTGGCACGGCGGTACTCTTTCGCAAGAGTCTCGATCTCGAAGTAAAGACAGTATTCATAGACCCGGAGGGTAGATTGGTTGTTCTGGATGTCGATGGCAGCGATGGGTGTGCTTTTCGACTCATATCAGTATACGCACCACCTTTAACAGGTAGGCCGGATTTCTTTCGACGTCTAGAAGTATTCCTAGGAACGTCTCGTCCTTTACTTTTAGTGGGGGATTGGAATGCTACCTTGGACACGCATCTAGACTATGTGGGCAGAGATAGGAATAGACGGGGATGCAAATGCCTCAAAGACCTGCTCAGACGCTTTCAACTGTCTGACAGGTACCGACTCGATTACCCGAATGCGCCAATGTGGACATGGACAAGCCGCATCGGGTCGTCGAGATCGTATCTAGATAGAATACTGTGTAGGAGAGTAGATAGAGATAGCATAGGGTGTCCACAATTTCACATAGTCAGCTACACGGATCACAAACTTGTGACGTGTACGCTAGACTTAGATAAGACACATAGGCAGGGCTCCGGTTACTGGAAACTAAACGCGTCTTTCCCATCGAGACAAGTTTTCAGAGACCAGATTAGCACGTTAGTAAAGAGGGCTTTGACAGGAGCCATCATCAATAACAAATGGTGGTTTACCCTCAAGAGAGCAATAAAAGCAGAAGTGGTTAGGTATAGCAAAGCACTAGCCATAGACAGAAACAGAGTAGAGGGTGAACTAGTTAAGAAGCTAGAAGAGGCAATTAGAAGTGGCATCGCATCCGACGTTTTGGCGGCGAGGTTGGCCCTTGACCAACACTTCAACGCCAAACACGAAGGGTGCGTTGTCAGGGCTAGGATGCGTGCTCTAAGAAACGAAGGTGTTGGAGCCGCACGAGAGGCCCGGGTGGCGGAGGCGCAACAGGGCAACAAAGCCACCATTCGGTCTCTGGTGGACGAACAGGGGCGCGAACTGCTCGAGCCAAGCAAAATGTGTGAGGCCTTTCAGCGGCACTTTGCTCGACTGTTTGGGACGAATGGCGAGCGAGAACGCAGGGTGGACTTCAGTGCCTACCTGCACAGCCTGCCACGACTCTCGGCAAGAGAGGCGGAGTGCTGCGAAGGTGCCATCACGGCGGCGGAAGTGAGGGACGCGATGGCGGGATGCTCGAGGGACAAATCTCCGGGTTTGGATGGTCTGCCCTACGAGCTTTACAACTGTAAGCCAGACTTGTTTGGAGACGTCTTGGTGGCGGTGTACTGCAACTAGCAGCAAAACGGGAGCATTCCCGGTTTTGTGAGTCGAGGAGCCGTAACGCTGCTGAAGAAAGATCCAAACAAGGGGGACATCATAGATAACTTTAGGCCCATCACTCTGCTCAATGCAGACTTGAAAATTTTGGCCAAGGTGTTAGCCAAGCGGTTGGCGCTTGTCATCGAGAAACTGATCGGCAAGGCGCAAACGTGCGCGGTGCCGGGCAGGAGCATCCATGACAACCTCCATCTGATGCGCTACATCATAGAGAGGGTAGTTAAGGAACCTGGCATGGGTGGGGCCCTGATCAATTTAGATCAATCGAAAGCTTTCGATAGGGTAGACCATCAATACTTGGAGGCTGTCCTCATAGCAGCCGGCTTCGGTCCCATTTTCCGCGGCTGGATGGCTGCCTTGTACAGAGGCATCCGTTCGGTAGTTCGCGTCAATGGGCATCTATCAAGACCCTTCGACATTGCACGTTCGGTCCGTCAGGGATGCCCCCTCTCGTCGCTTCTGTACGTGTTGACTCTCGAGCCACTCCTGCGGAAGCTGGCGACGCTGAGGGGCATCCCGCGAGAGTTGGGGTGCGGGACGAGCGTGTCGGCATACGCGGACGACGTCACCGTCATAGTGTCTAACCAAAAGCACATCGAGCTTGTCGGCGAGACACTGAGAGACTACGAAGCGGTAACGGGAGCGAAAATCAACCGGGATAAGTCAGTGGGCTTGCGGCTCGGCACCTGGAGAAGCAACCCCATGCCGTCAAGTAGCGCCTCCGTCGTGGGACGTTGGACTGACGGTCCGGTTGAGATGCTCGGGGTCTGGTTTGGTCCAGACCTCCAAACGGAGAAGAACTGAGACGAGATAACGAGAAGGGTGGCCACTCTAGCCCGGCAATGGACCGAGAGGAATCTTTCCCTGAAAGGTCGGGCGGAGGTGGCGAACACGTACATCGCGTCCGTCATCTACTACCGCCTGACCGTCGTTCCTTGTCCCGACCCTACCATCACCAAACTGGAGCGCATCCTCTTCCGCTTCTTGTGGAAAGGAAGCGTTCCGATGGTTAGGCGATCCGTTTGCTGCCAACACCCGTTAAAAGGAGGACTGGGCATGCCGTGGTTGATGATGCGCAGACACGCGCTGAGACTGCGACATCTCCGGCTCTACGTAGACAGCGGTGAACAGGTGTGGTCACCGTTTGTGCGGTGCGCTTTCCCGCAGCTCGTCTCCATGACCGAACTGCAGTCATGGATCAAAAAGAGGCCGAGGAAGGGCGAATGGCACCGCGAGTGTCGCGCTGCTCTTCGGCAACTCCAACAACCCGGGTCAACCTTGAGCGACTGCATCACAACTAACGCATTCTATAGTGGATTAGTGGAGGGAAGGTACGACGACGATCTCGGGGCGAACCTGGGCGTCGACGAGGAATACCTGACCCGCCTGTTTAAGACGACCTTCGGGCCGGGACCTATGGACAACTTCCAGAGATCCCTGGCCTGGCAGTGCTATCGAGAAGCACTACCCGTTCGGGATAAGCTCTACAGGCATGGCTCGAGAAACACGGGGCCGACCTGTCCGAGATGCCGGCAGAGCGACGAAACCGTTCTGCACGCACTCGTACAGTGTCCCACCATTTCCGAGCTGTGGGCTTACGTCGAACAACTGCTATCGCGTGTGGGACGAGTCGGTCTATCAGCCGAGTCTATCGTGAATATTGTCGCGCCTCCTTCCTTTAAACGGGAAGGAAGAGCTATTTTCATCGTACTTGTGGCTATGGCGAAAGAATGTGTATAGTGGACGCGTCTGAAAGGTCTAGAGACAAAGACTTTCCTCTCTGGGCAATCTCTCATCAACTTCTTCAAGTATCACCTGAAGAGGAAGTTGAGAGTAGAAAGGGAAGTCTTGTCTAGTGAATGCTTCAAAAAAAGATGGGTGAATGTAGCAAGGATGGCACGTATGAACGACGGAGCCATCTTGAGCATAACCCTATGAACAAGAAAAAAAAATAAAACAAAAAGGCAAAAGAGAGTCACTTACTGTTATAGTTTCTTCAATGAGAATATTGACCAAGGTTACCGTGGTCTTTTCCGTAGGCTTTTCCTTCCGCGGCTAAACCTAAACTGTCCTCCCCTCTTTTTACACGAGAACATTACTGTGTGATACACGATCCCTATTGATCGGCCTTTCCTTTTCTTTTTTTTTTTTTCGATCCCTTTTGATCGAACTCCCCCTTTTTCCCTTCCTACGATCCCTTTTGATCAACACCACCAATTTTTTTTTTTTTTTTTCCTTCCTTCCCCCTCCCAAAAAGAAAAGCTCTACATTGTATTTGTCCCATCTTCGTTGAGCCCTGTGTGGGTAATAAAAGAAATGTATCTATCTATCTATCTATTTATGTATCTATCTATCTATCTATCTAGCTATCTACCTATCTATCTATCTATCTATCTATCTATCTATCTATCTATCTATCTATCTATCTATCTAGCTATCTATCTATCTGTCTATCTGTCTGTCTGTCTGTCTGTCTGTCTGTCTGTCTGTCTGTCTGTCTGTCTGTCATAGATATATCTGCACATCATTCTCTCTGTCTTCGTCTCTTAGTATCTGTGTACGTATGCGTATTTTGTGTGTATGTTTAAGTGTATGTACGTGTATATATAGTCTTTACTTGTCCATGTATATGCAGACATATATGTACGTATGTAAGTATGCACGTATGTATATGTGTGCATAAATGTGTGCCCGCATGCATATGTGTTTGTGTGTGTGTGTGTGTGTGTGTGTATGAGTGTGTGTGTATGTTTTTGGCGAAATGGAAGGAGAGGTGGATAGTAAGTGTGTATTTAAGAAAGAACAAGATGCAATGGAGTATTGGATAAATTGAAATCGGTAAACTAGTTTCTAGGAATTGAGAAGGAGAAAGGAATAAGATGAGAGAGATAGAAACGGAAATATATATAGAGAGAGAAAGTGTGTGTGTGTGTGTGTGTGTGTGTGTGAGAGAGAGAGAGAAAGAGAGAGAGGGGGGAGAGGGAGAGAGAGGAAAAAAGGAGCAAGAAAGTGAGGAAGAGAGCAAGAGAGAAAATGAGAAAAAGAGAGAAATTTAAGAGAAATATAGTGTGCGAGAGTTTAAGAGAGAGAGAGAGAGAGAGAGAGAGAGAGAGAGAGAGAGAGAGAGAGAGAGAGAGTGAAAGAGAGAGAGAGAGAAAGAGAGAAAGAGGGAAAGAGAGTGGTAGTTAGAGAGAGAGAGTGAGAGAGTGTGTGTAAGTATGTGTGAGAAAGGCAAGACTGTAGGCTTTGTGTGGAAATGGTAATGTTATCGGATGATTGTGTAGATGTAAGAGTTGTTAGATAAATTCATTGCTTCATTGAGTGTTTAACTGATTTGTTCAAGTAGGATTAAGAGTCCTCAATAATAGATGAAGTGTTCTCGATGACGCTCTTTCACTATAAATGAGCTGTGCACAATTGCACACACGTTTTGTCCTATTGAAAAGAAACGGTTGACGTACGAGTCAACAGAGTAATCGGTACGTCATCATTAGATTTCTTAGAAATAACAGCTAAATTGTCTCCAGACCAACCACCCTCTGCCGTCTAGCACAGAGCTTCTCAACCATTTTTTAAATCTATAGACTCCTTTGATTACTACTTTGTTCTTGCTTTAATTGCTATTCTGTCTCTTTATGAATTACTCTCTGTCGTCAAGAACAGAGTTTCTCAACTATATATATATGTATTTTTATCTATGGACCTCTTTGATTACTATTTTGTTCTAGCGGACCCCATAACTATTCGATGTTTAAGAATTAGTTTTATAGATACTTCTTTCAGAATTCCTATTTTGGATTTTCACCCGTTCACTTGTGTAGGTTTGCAGTAGAACTCACTGAAAGAACATGTTTCTGTGATTGGATACGTGTTGAAGTATATTAAGCGTTAGAACAAGAAATATAACTGTTTCTTGCAAAAAAATACATCCAAAACCAAATTTATTTATGGTCCCTTAAAATACTAATGGGGATCCCCAGTTTACAGTTTTGCTTGCGTGGGCCCCAAAAGTAGTGTAGGACCCTCAGGAGCCATATGGATTCCGGCTGAGCAAAAGGAAATATTTGATATTGTAATCCTGTTTATCTGTAAAAAGGCTAG